>NC_091124.1:184377950-184677950 GCF_040183065.1 Periplaneta americana
CATTTTATTTTTTACTAACATTTCTAATATTAACCTGGCTATACCTTTGGATCAACGGTTGCTACCCCCTTCCACGACTGGAGTTCGATGATACTGGCGTAAAATACAAACAAATCACTTTACTACATATAGGAGGGAAGAAAACTAGTTCATCCATTTACGTAAACTGGGAAATATCACGCTTTTGAGTTTGATAATTTTCATTAGGTTTTTGTTTAATCAAAATACAATACAGTATTAACAATAAGTGTTTTTACTCACGAACTGAGCTGTCCATATGGACGTATTCATTATGCAGTGTATATTATACTGTCTACAGCACATTAGCGTACACTAAAGAGAATGAAGTTAAATTGAAAAATAATCATAATATGGATATTTAAACACATTTTTCAAAATGGTGGCCGTTCATTTCGATACAGGCTTCAGTTCTAATGTGTGTAATTCCAATTACCAGTTTCGTCCTTCGTACTAGTAACTCATGTTGAAATAATTCTGTACCTACTCTGTAAAAGAGTACCTTACGTACTGTAAATTCAATCTTCACTTCTGCCCGATCCGAAAAGATAAAATTACTCAGACATGCTATCTACTGTCCGTCCAAGTGATTTTGTCGCAGGGTCGTAGAAAGGAGGGAAATCACGTGACAGCTAATTAATGAGCCCTTTTATTTAAGTTATTTTAAACAGTTGTATGGGTATAATTTTACGTAGAGGTCCAATATTCCTAACAGAAATTAATGTTCTCAGAAAAGAGCTAAGACAGTCCAGCCACTAGCCTTTACAGAGAGGCGAATAGAAGCAGGTGGAGAAAACCGGCATGCGACGCAGGCAAATGGACGACAGTACCTGTGCGAAAATGGTGCAATATTGAAAGCTCATTCGTCATTGGAAAACGCGTACATATTTTTGGAACGTACAGTTTACTATGACTGTATATGCGGTCTAGGATCTGTGTGGAGGACGGTTGAACTTTATTAGTAGAAGGGGTGGAAGTGAAGTACATTCAAAACTCAGGTACAATAAAAATTGAAGTAAAAATAAAATGATGTTTTATATAACCTATCAACACTACAAATCTTATAACAATAATATTTTAACTCTATGAGCCTCGTCGGACAAAATTAAGATTCGGAGAACATATAAATCAAGGATAAAATGGAGTTCTGAGTTCTGATGATGGCCGATAGCTGGCCGAAACATGTCAACAAGGTAAAATAAAATTTAACACGTGAAAGTTATATAATACGTTTTCCAAAGTAGAATGGAAATTTTGTAGGAATGATAATATTGCCTTTTACGTACAATCTAAGGAAATATTTAAAACTGAAGCCGACGCTGGAGAATTCAGTTGTGGTAACATAGAAAACCAAAAACAAAGTCCTCATATTAGCCCACTTCGATTTAAACCCGCGAACTTGGATGCAAAATGTCATGATTGCACTGACATTATTTGTTCACATTGAAGTTTAAAATTTGTGGCCTTCCATTCAAAGGTTTGCAAAACCCTAACCGAAAAAAAAAAGAATACTGCTATCTCACTCTGCCCTCACCCCGTACATAAATATTGGATATCGAAGTTTGCAGATCAATATTGATGCGGCATTGTTAGACTATGAGATAATGCAGTGCCGGGACTTTGATGCAGTTCTGTATGTAGAGAAGGTGGATAGCCTAAAAAACTCGAGTTTAGTAGTAGGGTGCTTCCAAGATAACTCAAAGAACACGTAAATGGGCCGTGCAAGGATTGATTGAACATGTTCTTCATGGCCTCCAGAGAACGTCGGATTGAACGAGCTGTCGTCAAAGCCTCCTGAGAACAATCTCGTTACATGTTGGAACATGAATTGTCACGGCTACGGATTTTTATTACGAGCCAGTATAAGAATGCAGAGTCAAGGAAATGGATTGCATTTGACGGCAGCGGAGTGTCTTGCTTTTAGAGATTACCTCATAGGCAAAACGTTGGGGGATGCGGGAGCAGGGGTCTCCAAAAGAGTGCTGAGCCACGTTGGTCAAATATTATACTCGTTAATGTTTATCATCGTGGGTTATATCATCGATGTGAAAGCGTTGCGGATTTTATCATACTCCATTCGGGTCCAACATTAAATTGAATAGAGAATGGATGAAATAAATATTTTGTAACACTTTTGGAGACTGTATAAGGATCAAGAAGATCGATTAAAGATTATGTAACAGAACATGATGGTTTCAAAAATATTCATAGACATTTTTACCTCTGATTGAGGTTTTGGCTGATCTATTATTAAGTAGTACATCTCACTTGACGGTATGTGTCAGAGGAAGAACAATTTCTTTGTATGCATCTGAAGTCTGACTAGTGTAATACGTAGTCAGCGATGTATGCAGTGAGAAGGAAAGGAACTGGCCATCTTACCCCAATGTCTCCTGGTATAGTTGCCTCGTTGAGAAATGTCTATTGATGTCACTTTTGACGTTTAAACCTGTGTTCGGACAGTTGACTAAACAACAAACTTATATATGTATTTAGTTTTTTAATTAAGAACGATTTCAAACGTAGAATTTATTCGGTGCTGAAATTAAACGTGCATGAGAAAAGATAAAAAAAAATGTGGAGTCCTCTGACAGGTGTCTTTCACATACTGAAGGAAACAATGCTAAGAATTTCATTGCCTACGAACCTAAAATTCAGCGAATAACATGGTACTAACTAGGGAGCAAAAGTTCATGCATTTGAATAGTTTCTCCTGCAGGGTTTAACTATGTACTTACACTTTGTTAATACAAATTATATATATTTGAGTTAATTAAGCAATGCTTCATATAATTGCATATTTAGTCACTTTTTATAAATGCATAATAATTTGAATACCGTAAAAGCGGGCTACTTGGACCCTTAACCCTGCTGTTCTGTTCGGATCTATATGACCCGAAGTGAATATTGTTTTCTTAATATTTTCTTGAAATAATGAGATATGCTATTAGGACTCAGTGACTTTGTCTAATAGTGCAATATGCATTTGTGATTTAAAAATAATTTAAAATTTTCGAATAGATTTGTCATAATCTGTAATTGTTACTTAGGCTTATGTAATGTTCGGGTCAATATGACCCAACATAAGATTTTATTATTTTCTAATGTGGTATTAACATTTTTCAAGAATTTGTATAATGCTTTTATTATAATGAGTAGAAATTACACTAATTTACAACAATGGACTGGTTTCCTGTTGTTTTTCTGAATGAATTCTTTCTAAACTCTTACATTTTATCTGGATAAATATTTCAATGTTGTTTCTTAGTTTGAGTTCAGACCCATGATGGAATGATCATTGAGTAATGCTCAGTTAGTATCAATTTTCAATTTCTCCGATGGTGAAGAGTTTGTTTTAGAATTTGGAGATAATGTAAGTTATGAATCTGAAAGTGAAAATGATGACGATTTTGACAGTCAACAACCAGTCAATTCTTTCAAGAATAAAGCTATAGAATGGAAGTTGAATCCACCTCCACAACAGGGTCATCTTTCTGCTTCGAACCTTATCAAGACTACACCAGGATTTACAAGGTGTGCCACCATAATATGCCATATGCCAAACATAGAAGGACGGCGAGTTTATGGCCAGCAATGGGCAAATATCGACTGTATTGTTTTCCATGCTTATGTAGGACTCTTGCTTCTTGCTGGTGTTACTCGATCTCATGGAGAGTCAACAAAAAGTTTGTGGGATCAGAAAACGGGCAGAAACATTTTGCGGGCAACTATGTCACTTGAAACCTTTTGCAAGATATCGCGTGTCTTTCGATTTGATAAGAAATCTACTAGAGAATAATGAAGACGCACTGATAAACTTGCTGCTATTCGTTGCATCTGGGAGAAATGTCTGGATGTCCTTCCTAAATTCTTCAATCCTGGCGAAAATATAACTGTCAGACAGTTAGTAGGATTTTGAAGTCGCTGTCCATTCAAGGTGTATATTCCCAGCAAACCATCGAAATACGGAATAAAAATATGGACGCTTTGTGACAGCAAAACTTCATATGCATTGGTAGCACAAGTTTATACAGGGAAACAATATGGACCATCAGAAAAAAGTCAGGGTATGAGGGTAGTGTGTGATCTTTCCAGTAACCTAAGGGGACAAAATGTAACTTGTGACAAATTTTTCACTTCTTACAATTTGGAATAATACTTTACAAAAATGACAATGTTGGGGACTATACGGAAAAATAAGCCAGAACTTCCACAGCAAATGAACAACAAGGAAATACATAGTTCTTCATTCTATTTCACAAATGATACTACTGTGGTCAATTGTATCCCAGAGAAAAACAAAAATGTTGTGCTAATGAGTACACTGCATCATGTCAATGAAGTCAGCAACAGGAATGATAAGAAGCCTCAAATGATTTTAGATTATAATGCATCCAAAGGGGCTGTAGACACACTGGACCAAGTAACATATACATATACTTGCAAAAGAAAAACAAACAGATGGCCGGTGATATTTTTCTACAACATTCTTAGTGTATCTGCTTACAATGCATATGTCTTGTGGACTTCGATAGACCCAAATTGGAATGAAAATAAATTGACTAGAAGGAGATTATTCTTAGAAGAACTTGAAAAATCACTGACAAAGGAACACATTTCACCAAGAAAGCACATTTCAAGAACAGAGGAAACAATCAGAATTGTCAAGAACATTCAAAATCCTAAAATTGTGACTACAGTACCGGTATCAGAGTCTGAAAGAGGAAAAACTGTAAAACGTGAACGCTGTAAGTTCTGTCCATCAAGCAATGACAATAAAACGAACATGTTTTATGGAAACTACAGCAAACATACATGTAAAGGTCATGTCACATAATTGTAAGCAATGAGAAAGAATTGTGATTATGTATATCATGTGTGTTACACAAAACATAAGACAGAAGTTAATCATTATAACATAGCACAAGCATTTAGTTCAATCTATAATTATTTCAAGGCCTATTGTTGTATTATAAGTTAAACACTTCATTCAAACAAGTATGTTTCTTCAATTTGTTGTTATTAATTTTTAATAAGAATGTAGAAAAAAAAAAATGAATAATATAGCAAAATAAAATATCACAAACGAATAATAGTAAAAAACAGCAAAATAACGTAAAATTATAATAAAATAAAATAAATAACAGTAATATTAACAATAACAATAATGATAAACTATGTTATTGAAGTCATGCAAATATTCACAAACATGATTTTGTAATTTTATATGCAATTATAATAGGTCGGGTCATATTGACCAGCACATTCGTATAGTAGAATCTAACAGAACAGCAGGGTTAAGGTGTTACTTGAACCCAGAAGAAAAAAATGTTTTCGTCGATGTAAAATAACACTTTGGTGTCGAAAGGTGTGGTTTTTTTCTCTGCAAACTTTCATCTGTACAAATATTTTCACCTAAGTTACTCCAATGGTAAGCAAACATTTTTTTTTTTCTGAGTTCAAGTAACACCTTAAGGGTCGAAGTAGCCCGGTTTGACGGTACTTCAAGAACTATACGGCATATTTAAAACATTTACAAGACGGTGGACAACACAGACGTTGCGGGTGATTTTGTCGGGGCACTCCCGTTTTCCTCCATTCCATCAATACGCTCCACTTCCCCCTCACTTCATCTATCATCTTCACCTGTCATCGTCGGATTCACGAATTCCACCCGGGCCTTACGTCAGACTTGGACAATCATCACATACAGGGCGTTCAATGGTCCTCAACGGCCTAAGTGCAGGATTCACCCCGGGAGCCCTCGTGAAGTAAATAAATTAATAATAAAAATGCACGGTTTTCCATTCAAACCTTCCTGATTTCAATTAATCATTGCTAACAAGGTATGCGGATTTATGAAACGAGACTTGTACTAAAAGAAAGAGAAACTCAAAGAATTTGTATTTCATTTGTTTAAAGTTCATTGTTTTGTCACCACGTTACGCAACAATCGCAAAAGCGATAGATAGATAGATAGATAGATAGATAGATAGATAGATAGATAGATAGATAGATAGATAGATAGATAGATAGATAGATAGATAGATAGATAGATAGATAGATAGATAGATAGATAGATAGATAGATAGATAGATAGATAGATAGATAGATAGATAGATAGATAGATAGATAGATAGATAGATAGATAGATAGATAGATAGATAGATAGATAGATAGATAGATAGATAGATAGATAGATAGATAGATAGATAGATAGATAGATAGATAGATAGATAGATAGATAGATAGATAGATAGATAGATAGATAGATAGATAGATAGATAGATAGATAGATAGATAGATAGATAGATAGATAGATAGATAGATAGATAGATAGATAGATAGATAGATAGATAGATAGATAGATAGATAGATAGATAGATAGATAGATAGATAGATAGATAGATAGATAGATAGATAGATAGATAGATAGATAGATAGATAGATAGATAGATAGATAGATAGATAGATAGATAGATAGATAGATAGATAGATAGATAGATAGATAGATAGATAGATAGATAGATAGATAGATAGATAGATAGATAGATAGATAGATAGATAGATAGATAGATAGATAGATAGATAGATAGATAGATAGATAGATAGATAGATAGATAGATAGATAGATAGATAGATAGATAGATAGATAGATAGATAGATAGATAGATAGATAGATAGATAGATAGATAGATAGATAGATAGATAGATAGATAGATAGATAGATAGATAGATAGATAGATAGATAGATAGATAGATAGATAGATAGATAGATAGATAGATAGATAGATAGATAGATAGATAGATAGATAGATAGATAGATAGATAGATAGATAGATAGATAGATAGATAGATAAAAACGGCGACTCCATAGCAACGCGGCAAACGGTGGAATGAAATGCGGAGACAAAATCCGTGATTTCAACGCAGCGAAATTACAGATTTGTCGGAGGCACATTGAATTGCCTTGATGCTTGGCGAATGGATTTACTCGGGCTTCTCTGAAATCCCGCTCGAATTTCTTCCACCTTTTCTTCTCTCACGGACACTGCGGTCCTAACCAACTTATTGAACCAGACCCTAATTGATTCTGCATCAGATGCAAATCCTCCGTACACTCGTATGTAATTTTTTTGCGTGAATCACGGATTTCGTCTCCGCATACCACACCACTGTTTGCCCGCGTTGCTGTGGAATCGCCATTTTTCCTTTTGATTTTGCTGCGCAACGTAGTGACAAAATAATTAACTTCAAACAAATGAAATACAAATTCTTCTGAGTTTCTCTTTCTTGTAGTACCAGTCTCATTTGATAAATCCACATACGTTGTAAGCAATGATTAATTCATATCCGGGAGGTTTGAAGGGATCTATCTTATTTCTCGAGTGCTAGTTGATAGATTGTGAAATAGAAGGGGAAAAATTGCTGAGACAGAGATAGCGCGGTGTTTCCGAATTCGCTGCAAATCGTGCAGTAAATAAATATACAAACTAATATTGTCTAGTATAATATATTACAAATATATTCGTTATGAAATTTATAATTCATATTATTTCTGAACTTCTTCTTCGTTATACAGTATAATACAACAGTACACAACATAACTAAGTTGAAATTAAATCATAATCGACAACGTTCAGTTTGCGGGCGTATTGTACAGGGACATCATTTTATTGTTACTTCAACTTTTATTGTACCTGAGTTTTTGAATGTACTTCACTCCCACCCCCTTTTACTAACGAAGTTCGAACTGCCCTCCACACACAACCAAGGCCGCAGTACTGAGTTAGTGATTATAGTACGTTTCAGAAATATGTTCGCGTTTTCCAGTGACGAAAACTTCCAATATTGAATCATATTTTCGCACAGGTACTGTCGTCCGTTTTCCTACGTCGCATCCCGATTTCCCCCACCTGCTTCTGCTCGCTCCACTGTAAAGACTAGTGGCTGGGCTTTCTTAGCTCTTTTCTGAAAACATTAATTTCTGTTAGGAATTAATTGGACATCTACGTAATATTATACAACTGTTTAAAATAACTTAAATAAAAGGGCCTCGTTAAGTAATTAACTATCATGTGATCCCCCCCCTTTCTACGACCCTGCGACATAACCACTTGGACGGACAGTAGATAGCATGTCTGAGTAATTTTATTTGTGCGGGTCGGGCAGAAGTGAAGATTGAATTTACAGTACGTAAGGTACTCTTTTATAGAGTAGGTACAGAATTATTTCAACATGAGTTACTAGTACGAAGGACGAAACTGATAATTGGAATTAGATGCAGTAGTCTATAGAGAGATAATAGGCACATTACAACTGAAGCCTGTATCGAAATGAACGGCCACTATTTTCAAAAATGTGTTTAAATATCCATATTATGATTATTTTTCATTTTAACTTCATTCTCTATATTGTACGCTAATGTGCCGTAGAAGTATAATATTCATTGCATAATGAATATGTTCGCATGGATAACTCAGATCGTGAGTAAAACACTTATTGTTAATACAGTACTGTATTTTGATTAAACAAAACCTAATGAAAATTATCACACTCAAAATCGCGATATTTCCTAGTTTACGTAAATGGATGAACTACTTTTCTGCCCTCCTGTACCTAGTAAAGTGATTTGTTTGTATTTTACGCCAGTATCATCGAACTCCAGTCGTGGAAGGAGGTAGCAAACGGTGTTTCAGGATCTCAGTCATTAATCCAAAGGTATAGCTAGGTTAATATTAAAAATGTTAGTAAAAATAAAATGATGTCCCTGTACACACTGACACTCGACAGTTTGTCACATCTGCCACGAGAAGCGTATTAGGGATTCACTAGTCGACTGCAATGGTAATGTTATGGAACCTTCCTAGCCGATACTTAAAGCAGAAATGAGGCATCTGATATTGTGGCAGTATTGCATGGTGATCTGATTGGCTGTGATGCCTACACACACCCTCTTAGTTTCTTATGGAGATTGGTGTCTGAAGGACTTGAAAAGGGGGAAGTGAGAAGAGAACAGTAGTATTTTATGGTGTTTCACTTCAAGTTGTCAGGCTATAATGTTGGGAGCAAGCTCTCCCCTCTCACGACGCAAAGAACCGTCGATAAGCTTTCGATCTTGGTGTGTAGATTTGTATCAATAGGATACAAAGGATTGTAAAATATGTCTGAATAACATAGACTGATTTCTATATAAATAAAGAAGAATCACAATTATTTCATACACGACAACACTAACGGGAGCAATAAAAATTTCTCAATGAAAATATTAGGATGATAGTGGATAATCGTGTGCTGAAGAGGATATGGCCGCCGTAATGATTAACTGGTGGAACAATTTGCGGTTGTTATTTGTGAGAGATATATTAAAAAAGGGTAGAATATGATTATGTCTCGTAACCAGAATATTGTACGAAATGGAAATATAAAAATTGTAGAAGAGGTGGAAAAATTCAAATATCTTGGAGCAACAGTAACAAATATAAATGACACTCGGGAGGAAATTAAACGCAGAATAAATATGGGAAATGCCTGTTATTATCCGGTTGAGAAGCTTTTATCATCCAGTCTGCTGTCCAAAAATTTGAAAGTTAGAATTTATAAAACAGTTCTATTATCGGTTCTTCTGTATGGTTGTGAAACTTGGACTCTCACTCTGAGAGAGGAACATAGGTTAAGGGTGTTTGAGAATAAGGTGCTTAGGAAAATATTTGGGGCTAAGCGGGATGAAGTTACAGCAGAATAGAGAAAGTTACACAACACAGAACTGCACGCATTGTATTCTTCACCTGACATAATTAGGAACATTAAATCGAGACGTTTGAGATGGGCAGGGCATGTAGAACGTATGGGCGAATCCAGAAATGCATATAGAGTGTTAGTTGGGAGACCGGAGGGAAAAAGACCTTTATGGAGGCCGAGACGTAGATGGGAGGATAATATTAAAATACATTTGAGGAAGGTGGGGTGTGATGATAGAGACTGGATTAATCTTGCACAGGATAGGGACTGCTGGCGGCCTTATGTGAGGGCGGCAATGACCTTCGGGTTCCTTAAAAGCCATTTGTAAGTAAGTAAGTAAGTAAGTAAGTAAGTAAGTAAGGTTAGAATGTACATTATTTTTAAACTTTGTTACACAGTACAGGAAATAAAATTAAATATTTTATGTTGAGAGAATGATATGAATAATTCGAATGTCACGAGAAATGAATGTTTCAATTTTTTCAAATGTTCATGGGTTACTTAATGACGCTATATCAACTACTAGATTATTTAACGTCGGTAGAATTGGCCATATGGTATCCAGATAACGTGAATATGTTAGGAGAAAATCCACAAACTATTAAGGGAATCATGGGAATTTTACTTGAAGCCAGTAATGAAACAGGTTTGGAAGTAAATCTCGAAAAGACAAAGTATATTATTATGCCTCGTGACCAGAATATTATACGAAATGGAAATATAAAATTTGAAAATTTATCCTTTGAAAAGGTGGAATAATTCAAATATCTTGGAGCAACAGTAACAAATACAAATGACACTCGAGAGGAAATTAAACGCAGAGTAAATATGGGAAATGCCTATTATTATTCGGTTGAGAAGCTTTTATCATTCAGTCTGTTGTCAAAAAACCTGGAAGTTAGAATTTATAGAACAGTTATATTACCGGTTGTTCTGTATGGTTGTGAAACTTGGAATCTCACTTTGAGAGAGGAACAGAGATTAAGGGTGTTTGATAATATGGTGCTAAGGAAAATATCTAAGAGGGATAAAGTTACAGGACAATGGAGAAAGTTACGCAACGCAGAACTGCACGCAATGATTCTTTATCTAACATAATTAGGAACATTAAATCCAGACGTTTGAGATGGGCAGGGCATGTAGCACGTATGAGTGAATCCACAAATGCATAACTTATAGTTGGAATACGACCTTTGGGGAGGCCGAGACTTAGATGGGAGAATAATATTAAAATGAATTTGAGGGAGGTAGCTATGGTGCAAGGGACTGGATTGATCTTGCTCGGGATAGGGACTGATGGCAGGCTTATGTGAGGGCGACGATGAACCTCCGGGTTCCTTAAAAGCCATAAGTAAGTAAGTGAGTAAGTAAGAATTAGCCATAAGGACATGGTTTCGGACGAGGTAAGAACGAGGATTCGTCATGCAATATCTGACATCAAGCTTATAGTTGGGAAAAATCTTTGGAAAAGTACAGGGACATCATTTTATTTTTACTTGCATTTTTATTGTACCTGCATTTCTGAATGTACTTCACTCTCACCCCTTCACTAATGTCCTTGCTCCCGTCAGACACACAAACTTACGGCCGCTGTTGCATTCGAAGTCTTCAAGCAGTGAAATAAACACTGCAGTGTATAGTGTGTTTCACAAATATGATTGCGTTTTCTATAGAAGAAAGAACCTATATTAATAATATCGTACTAAAAAATTATATTCAAAAACCATAAATTCAATTTCAGAGAATATGCTTCAAAATGTTTTTAATAATATGCGTACTGAATTAAAGCCTGCATTGTAATGAACGGCAACCATTTTGAGCAACTTGTTCAAAAATTCAGATTAGCTTTTTTTTAATTGAGGTGGCTAGAAGCAAAGGAATGCTAGTGACATTTGTAATAACATGAGTTAAGTGCATCCAGTGTAAGCAAAAGTATCTAAAATTTTAGTGGCAAAGGGATATTTTAATCGCATCGCACATTAAAATTTAAAATAAAAATTTCACCGATTTTACGAAAGCTTAAATATTTAAACCCCATTTTCTCAAAAGTATCTTAAGTGCACTTACAGCCCTTTACTTATGACCCCCTCAATTTAAATGCACTCTCTATATTGTATGATAACATCAATAATTAATATGCTAAATAAAGTAGACATTAGGCATAACGAACATAGCCGCCTGAAAAGTTGAGTTTTTGAAAAAAAATGTTTCTACTCTACTGTATTTTGATAAATTCCGTAAAAGTGATCATCAAACTGAAAATCGTAATAACGTATTTCCCTACAACATAAATGGATACACTACTTTTCTCTCCTCCTATACCTAGTAAAATGATTTGTTTACATATTGCACTAGTAACATCAAACTCCTGTAATGGAAGGGGGTAACAGTGTTTCCGAGTATAGCCAGGTTAATGTTAAAAATTTTGGTAAAAATAAAGTGATGTCCCTGTATAACCAGGTAGTCAGTCCAAGCGAGAGTGGAACCCACGCCCAAGCGCTGCTTCGAATCGGACTTTTACAGTGAGCGTTTCTGGGGACAATTTTTACAAGACGCAATGAATGCCTGCAAGTAAGCAGGAAATCGCCACTCCTAGATTGTACTGTAGCTTTGATCTGTATTCGTTCCTGTACTGAAACTAGTCAAAAATTTATCAGGCAACGCCTATTCTCTTTATTGAAGCTTTGAGAGAAAACACAAACGAGATGTAAATTCCACGCGACGAAGACGCGAACCTTAGCTCTTCAACCGACTTACTCCGTAATTAGAGGCACTTGAGCATTATAAAAATTAAAGGCATCGTATGACGCCATCTGTTACAGTAGTAAGCCAATCTTTTCCTTTCCCCTCTTCCCTGCGTCTCTCTTGAGAACCAATGAACTTCGGATCTTGCCCATTTCGTCACACATTTGCTTGCATGTTGCAAAATGCGTAAGGGTCATTCCATAATAAATGGGACATTTCATCAAAGTTTTAAAATGATGAGATGAGGCGGAAGTTTTATTTTAAGTATCGCCTACAAATGTCAAAACCAGCTCTGTTATATGGCAGTGAATGTTGTACATTGCGGCAAAAGGAAATAAATAGAGTCAACGCATCACAAATGAGATTTCTACGATCACAGACAGGAGTTACCTTGAGGGACCGCATTAGGAGCGGAGACATAAGAAATCAGTGGGAAGTTGAGGAGATGACCACAGACGTCCAGCATTATCAACGTAAATGGAGAAACCACCTTCTTAGGATGCCTGAAAATCGTTTACCAAAGAGACTTTTGTATTACAATCCACGAGGACGAAGAGATTTAGGCAGACCTCACCGAGGTTGGACGGGCCAATTCCATTTGTAGTTCACAGACGGGAAACAACACAAAACTGTGTATTGGCAGAAGAAGAAGAAGAAGAAGAAGAAGAAGAAGCCTACAATGTATACTTGTTTACAACGAAACATCGGCGGGGAGGATATTTTCCTTATGACTAGACTTCGTTGAATTGCCACACGCAGCATGCAATCAGGTTGCCGATGTACGGCAGTATAGAGGAGGTGAGCGACCGCCCGGTCTCGTAGTATAAGCAGTTCATGCTAAGAGTTGTGACCGGTCCAAATAGATAGAGCAGCTACAGCTAATGTATACCTATGTAAGCACTTGTTTTTGCATTACTGTGGTTGGAATAGTCAAAGCTTAACATTTGTTCAGTCAGACAAGAATTCAATCAAACATACTACAATGAGAATTCTAAATAATTGTCCCTGGAATACCCTTACCCCCGCAGCCAGTCTTGACTCGTTGGGGAACGTGATTGGATGCTGTTAATTATTATGCAGAACATTACGGCAAAATAATGGAGGTAATTGATACATTGGATAGCACAGACAGTTCTGCTGTTGCAGCTGTAAAATCATTGCCTTCTGAACAGTTATTGGGAGATATTCTGTTCATTGATTCTAATTTTAAAATCGTGTCCAAAAGCATCATCCTGTTAGAATCGTCTAAACTACAACTCTCAGAAGCCCTTAATATAGTGGATAAAGTATTACAAACCGTTATCCAAAATAACAATTCACTAATTTCAGAAAAAGTGAAATGTAAGTTGCGAAACATTATTGCTAAAAATTCTGCCTATTCACAACTTCGTATTATAAATGATGTACTATCAGGTCACGACAAGACATCTGAAGTTGGTGTACTAAAAAGTAGTGACTTTCCGTTCTTCAAATATGTACGTATTACATCGTGTGATTGTTGAACGTACATTTTCCCAATATAAAAACTGTTTAAGTGACCATCTGAGGAGGTTACTTTGCAGTCGCTCAAAATGTACGTAACTCTTCACTGCAATGCACATATTCAAGAATGATGTGAGTATCTTACATTAAATTTTAAAAGTAAATATATCTCACTACAAAATAATTGTGTATTTACATGTTTAGACATTTCCTACTTCAATGATCATTCATTATATGTCTTGAATGCAGGATACAGGTTTTATTGTAACCGTAGTATATTGCTCAGTGTTTACATCAGAGGCATACTCCATCCGTTGCACGCTCCCTTGTCATACAGTCTATACCGCGTGCGTAGTAAACCTTGCGATTCTCGTGGCAATTCCACGAAGTCTACTTATGACACTGAGCATCAAGATATCATCATCAATTGCTCCTTGATTTTTTCACGTAAATTTAAGTGAATATTTAAGGTCAGTATATTTGTATCTTATATCATGATGTATTATAAATAAAGTCTTTTTTTTCTGCGATAGTACGTAAAATTGCATTTTACTCATTGTTATCAGTGCGTAAAGTGAGTCTTTAAAACACTAGTGTGCAAAAAGGTAAGTAATCACTTCAAGCACTGCTATTCATTTTACGAACTGCCAAATAAAATGCAATACGAAAATTCAATGTATAAATTTAATTCAATACGAAATTAATGCATTACTTCGGCCTTTTACGACGTAAATATTGCACGTAACACAAATAAGCAACAAAAGTTTAACATTCATAAGCCTGTTTACACTTGAGCCCGTATTAGTCTGAAGTTACATCTATAGTAGGCACTCATTGTAACATTCAACTTTTCCTCACCGCTTTGTTGATTATGTAGCCTGTTTAGACGGTCATATAATCGTGATCATGAATGAAACATGCTGTAATGATTATTTCTTAATAGTTCTGGGTTCAGACGGCCGTGAAATCGTGATCTTACAACCTCTCCAACTCAAAATATTAATTTAATGTAAATATCATATACGATAAGGCATGATATATATTCGTAAAGTTATTTTTACCCAAAAAGAGGACCTTTACGATCTTATATCATAAATACCTATTATGATTTGGTTCCTCCAATGTCTTGAGTTGTACAATATAATCGGTAATTTTATACTAAAACGGATATTATACACTTTTTTAAATACTAGAAATCGAAGATGCGAGAATGAGATATTCCGAACCCGCGCTTTTAACAAAAATAGTTTTCTATGCAAGTTCATTTCTTACATATATTGTGAAACTACTAGTAAAATATTACACAATTTATTCAATAAATTATGTTGAAATTATTATAACACACCTAATAGTTTGAACTCTAAACTTTCAATACGCTCTCCTGTGAAATTTTGTCTGGGTGACTTAGGACTATATCATTCTTATCCCTTCAATTGAATGATCTTTGTATTTCATTTTATAATGCATTAATGATATATTGTAATGTCTAGTTAGCATTTAATTGTATTTAAAAATAATTTTTGTACTAAGTAATTCTGACCAAGTAACGTGAGTGACAAAAATATTGCCGATTTTTTATGAATTAAATATAGTGTACAGGAATTATATTCCTATCTAGTTATCACCATTATATTGTGATGTCCAACAGAAAAAAACATATCCCTCCAGTCTTTAGAAGAGCAGAGTTTGCCAATGTTGTGTATGCATACAGTACCCATGTCCTTGTCTTCTAATGTGAGTGACAGTCCATTTAATTTTCTTTTCCTTATTAATAAATTAAGATTTCTCACATTGCTGTAAAACTGTTCTCAGTCTTTCTGTACGGCAATTAAATACCTTACGAAATGAAAACATACCATTAAGGACAGAAACTGTATAATTAAGAATTTGAGGTGGGAGTTTTTACATTGTAATGTGAGTGACGGTGGAATGACCCTGTCACCAGCATCTGCAGGAATTACATTATACTCTCGCTAATCCGACCTCTCAATTATCCGGCCCATTCTAGTGCACTTCCTATCACTTCTACTGTAGTAGTTTTATGGGAGATTTGCACCGCTGCCATGTGGTAGGCTATATGCATTATGTAAGCTTACTTGTACAAGAGCTATTCCATCTCAAATCGACCGAAATGTAGACAAAATTCACCTTACAATTTCTAAATAGAATAAAACTTTTTTTGTACGTGATACAACGAATGAGAGTAAATGTGCACAAATTTGCGCACAATGACGCACTGTGATACAATGCTTTGTGCAAAGTTTGAGGCATCAGAACTTCATAGTGTTTAAATTTAAAATATTTAAATTTATCGTATTTTCATAATATTTGCAATTTTAAACTATTGTAGCTCCGAAACCCTTTCACTCAATGGTCAAAATCATGGTTTATTTTGATGCTGACAAATTAAAGTTTACATTGACATATAAACAGATTTTCTTACTTTTTATGGAAATGGAGAAATTTAGATTTTCCTCGTTAAGACGCCTTTGCCTAGGAAAAAAATATTTAAAAAATATATAGTTAGATTCCGTTTTGAAAGTACAAATAAACATATTTTTTACTGATGGCACGTTGATAAGAAATTATTGAAAATATCAAATAAAGAAAATAAATAGTACGCGCGTGAAGTAACCAGCTGACTGTGAGGCGGGAGCTAGCCGAGGCAAGTAAGGCCAGGAGACATAAACACGTGATGTTTCGTCTAGTAGCGCATAGCTGGGCTAGCTTTATCACAAGTTTCCATAAACACAGGAGTACAATGACGCCCAACGCCTGCTTATCTTCAGCTCTCGGCCAGTGCGTGGAGTACTGCGCCGTTCAAGTCGAGGCGTGTGAAAATAATCTATTTAATACCCTCGAAACTTATTGCCGTACCACTAAGCAAACAATGCCGAATTCCTCTTAATAATGCAAGGTTTCTTCTTAATATATTTTTTTTTACCTTTTTACAAATTGGCAAAAAGCCTAAAAGTAAGTAAAATCAGATTATCTGTCTCTCTGTATATAATAATAATAATAATAATAATAATAATAATAATAATAATAATGATTACTTCTTAACATAACCTACCAAATGTCAGCTTCAAAATGAGCTCTCGTTCAATGTTCTGCAGTAAATGGTTCCAGAGTTCTGAGCGCTGAAAGAGACTTGTTTTTATAAAATACGCTAAATTTATTACTCAATAATACGAAAACCGTTTGACTTTCGATAGTATATTTTTGAAAATACACTCTCCTCGGCACCTTGTGTAAATAGGGAAAAAATTTGAGTATAAAAAAATGCGAGGGTTTTTACTGATCTATTTCATATGGAATAGCCCACAAGTACTCGTGAATTCTTAAATAAACCATGGCATACGAAACTTTGTTGCTATGTAATATAAAATATGAAAAATGAAGATTTTTCGAGGCGATAGTACATCCACCAAGTATCGATTTTCGCCCAGTACACCTCACAAGAAATATTTATTTAATATCGTTCTGCTCTGACGACAAGCAGAAGCAATTTTCGGATATGGTGGAAAGACTGGCCCGGTTCCATCAACATAGGATTTCCGTGGTCATAGAAGGGCTGTAGAAGAAATGGCGGGAGATTTGAAGATATTATGTAGAAAAGGAACGGATTTGTCCAGCGGAAAAATACAGTATTTCCAGGAGAACATGTGAACAGTCTTATTGATACTAACCACGAACAACGAGCGTACATCGGGATTGTGAGTGTCTGCTGTCCATATCTTGAAACATACTAGTTTAGCTACGCATCAACTCCACGCAAAGCCTCGTTGGTAGTTCAAGTTGACAGATCGCTGTCAAAAGTGGCCACCAACCAGACATGGCGGAGTTGTATTTGTGGTCAATAAAGCCAATATTGTTGGGTCCTCCTGTTTTCCCTCTTCATTCCACTAACACGCTCCAAAACGTTCCTTTCATTATCATCTCCGTTTAGAAAAATAGGACACCACTTGTGCTTGTACGTCGTCCAGTCGATCGCCCGCTATGGTGGGTATTCATCATAATTTGTCCAAATATTGGTAGATGGCAGTGGTGACGCATAAAGTCACAAGTTATTTTCTTCTTTTCTTTCCTGATGAGCAGGCTTCGAGACTTTGGACCCGATACAATAAGTTTACTGTGCGTGTACTATAGGTTGTTGACTTGCTGCAGGTAGTGAAAGATAGAGATGTGTTGAGGTAACAAAGTTGCTATTAGAGTAGAGTACGGTAGTATGGGGAAACACACACATATGTACATTCTGAAAGTAAATATGCATTACACAATGACAATGTCAAAAAAATGTGAAAAGCATTTATTCTCCTGTCTTTTATAAGCATTTGTGTTTAATTATACACAGTGTTAATGGTGGAAATAAACATGTAGCAATTTTAATTTCTACATTTATCCAGTTGGTCGTCTTTAGGAAGTGCAGTTACAGTACCGAATTGCAATGTACTACAAGATACATTTTCAGTGTCTCAAACGTAAATTTTTTTCGGTTATCTGCCAAACAAAGTTTGTACTGCGAAAAGCTGCGCTCTACATCGCATGACGTGATAGGAGCAAAACGAAAAAACCTAACATCATTGCAGTCTCTAAGAGACAGTCCATTTATGTTTTACACTTTCAGTTCATTTCCTCAACTAATTTGAGGGCTTCCGGCATCTCTTGCTCTGACTTTTCTAACCGTGTAATAGTTCCAGAGTTTGAAATTGGTAGGCTATGTATGAAAAACCAAATTATTCGTCAGAACCTTCAAATCCAGAGTGATTTTCTTTGCGTGTTTTTTGGTATTTATTCTACAGTACCCCCACCCACTGTACGCTTTACCACTATACTCAGTACGCCGTTATGCGGATTTCCCACTGAACTGCTCTATTGGGTCCGAAGTCTCGAAGCCTACTGATGAGGACATGACGACTCATGTAGATCTGTGATATACGCAAACTATCAGCAGAGGCATAGTGCACAGATGTGACAGGAATGTGTGGTGCCGCGCATGGTGGAGCTGGCTCAGGTGGGCACGAAAATCAACATGAAATTAATTGCATAATGTGTGAACAAAAAACTGTTTCAACTAATATTAAGGCAAATATTTAAGTTCGCTGCAAGCCCTCCCGATAATCACCAATATCAACACTAACACATACCGGTAATATTAATATGACATGGATAGCATAATCACAGTCTAGTACAGACGTCTCCAAAACCATACTCGCGAGTAAGCCCCTGAACGGAACCGAAGCCAGTACGTAATAAGCGCGCTCCGCCTCACCCATCCCCACCTGTACTGTACTCAATGTTTATGCGCAAACGAAGAGCAGTGGCGGACTGCCATTATCATTGTGTTGTTTGGAGTGTTCCACCTTTTCACAATGTCTTCTAATCATGGACGTAGTACATTCAAGGATGAATAGGAAGAGACTTTTTTCGAGTTAGTGGGGAGAATGTGAAATGCTTAATTTGTTCGAAAATTCTTAAGGCTGTGTTAAAATTCAACATCCGACGACAATACTCGACTCTTCACAAAGAATATCATGCAATTACAGGCATGTTGGACATGTGAAAATAATTTATTTTTGGGCTATCTGTAGGACTGTTGGTTATACATAATAATCAGTATATCACAATACGTTTACACTCAGTTCGGCATTACAAACATATAGGCTAGTTTTTCGTTTAATTTTAGTTGAAATGCGTAGGCCTTCAAATATTTTGATAAAATAAAACAAGAAAATACAAACAAAAATCACACACGTGTCCTCAGTCTTAAACAAAAAGAGCTTTCTGCTAGCTATGTTTTAGCTTGGAATATTGGAAAATCAATTAAACCCTTTACAGAAGAATCATTTGTAAAATCGTGCATACAGGATGTTACTAAAATACTGTGTCCAGAACAAAGTCAAAGTTTAAGAAAATTAAATTGTTTCCAATTACAGTTCAGAAAAGGAATTTCAAGATTGCAAATGTAATTGAATCTGAAGTCGAAACCACAATTAACCAGTTTGTAGCTTACTCACTTGCATTGGACGAAAGCACAGATAGAAATGACGAAGCTCATCTATCCATTTTCATCCGAGGAGTTAATGAACATTTTACTGTGTCTGAATGTCTTCTAGATGTAATTACAGAATACAACTGGAGAAGATCTTTTCCAGGCACTGAAAGGCACCATAGAACAGAAGAGGTTGAATTTGCAATGGCTTGTGTCAATAGCAACAGACGGGGCTAAAGTTTCATAGTATGTCAAACGTATGATATTTCTTATTCTTTTGATGTTATTGTTTGTAAACATAAGCAGACCGTTGCCGCGATCCCCCACTGATCGCTCCCATCTGTTGAGGTACGAGTCTCTTCCCTTTCTCTAGCCTTACATCACACTGTGTTGGCCGGGCAGCATCGAGAGCACGAATGACGATACGCTTTTTGGAAACCTCTGGTCTAGTATATACAGTCAAGAAGCTCAATACGTAGTAAATACGCATCCATAGATATTTGCTAACCACTAGGATCGCTAATATCACCTCATTACAGACAATGCGAAATAGTACCGGCACAGACTATTGTTCCTAGCACCCTCATAACTCAGGCTTCGTGACTGTATACTAGACTGTGGCATAATCTCGAACAGCAATAGATCAATTGCAACTATGTTTACTGTATGTTAGAGTCTTACTCATTCTGTTATCTTTAAGAATTGAGAGAAACTGAACGTTATGATACAATACTGTGAGTGTTTAAATGGAATAAATTAATAGAAGATGTCCCACAATTATTTGGGCAAGATGAGTGATTGTGAAACTAATAGGGAAGAGAAAAAGAAACTGGTTGGGTCACTGGCTGGGAAGAAAATGTTTGCTGAAGGATGCATTGAAAGAAATAGTAAACGGAGAAAAGTTCATGGCAGAAGAAAACACATGATATACGACAAAGAAGAGGGCAGAAAATAGGAAAGTTTGGAGATTGCTGGATTTCCAGTAAAAGACCTGAGCAGAAAACCATGACTTTTTAATAACTTTTAAATAACTTTTAAAATGTCTGGTATTCTTCATTGAAAATAAATCTGAAAAATTCTTATTTGTACTTCTTATGGACTCAGTTTGCAGCATTTGCTGCACAAGCCACTAGTTGAGGTATAATTTGAATAAAACTCCCATTCTTCTAGAATGCATCTACAAATTAAAATAGCAACAGTTTTCATTTTATCGTGTTTTTACTTTATGTCTTCTCAAAGGAATCACCCTCTATATTACTTTAATTATTCCCTCAAGTAAGTTAAACAATGGAAAACGTGTATCTAAAAAGAAACAAAAATACTAACTCAAAGACAGCTGAGCTTAGTACTGTAGAGGAAGCTAAAGTAAGACAAGACGATGTATTATGGATGTTGAAATACACCAAAAATGCAATTATCAAAAAAGTGGTCGTGACAAGACTTTTAACACATGAACGATATAGGAAAAAGATGCATTTGATACAAATATATTTCAACGTAAGCGAAGTAAAAAGGATAAAACAGAATTAGTTTAATAAATGGATACCTAAGAAAAAAATAACAGATTCAGTAAATTGTTTCCCGCTCTGTACCAAATGTAAAGAACACGCGACACCGACCACACCCTAACATGCATTAGCAACAATATGAATAGTACACACACCTCACTTTTTCTGTGCAAGAGAGCTACGTCACTCTTTAGGAGATCACTGGCAGGCAACTGATGTGTTTCAAAGGCATTACACTTCGTACATGAGTCCTTATACACAACCTATGTATCACTGGCTAACGGGGACGGAGTTTTCAAAACGTTTGAACAATTAGGTGTCAATAAGAAAAGGAACTGGTCACCCTACCTCATTATCTCCTGGCTTAGTTGCCTCATGAGTTATGCTTATTGGTGTAAACCCTGTTTTCGGACAGTTGACTGAACAACTAGTGTATAGAAGCAGAGTATGCCTATTTCTTCCCTTTATTTCTAATTTCTACCTCGCTCTAACCGTCTTCATCGGCAAAGTTTCAGTGCGCAGAACACATAATCATCGACAAATACGGTAGTGATATAGGTTATAGGAGTCGAACCTGATAGATACAGGATAAGGATCTAACCTATGAAAATGAAGTAGCAGCTCGATGTGGTTGCTGTGAATAAACTTGATTTTGAAGAGTTAGAATATTGTTTAAATAAACTTACAGTGTGGGCTGGTTGAAGAGCTACATCCGCCATGGAGATGTGGGAACTCTGCAACAAAATAAATATATTTAAAATTCAATTTTTATAGAAAATTATAAAACACTGGACATAATAGTTATGATCATAATCATCACCACCAAATTCGTCATTACTATCAACACCATTATCATCACAATCACCAACATCACTAAGCTTCGAGACTTGGGACCCGATACAATAAGTTACCTGTGCATGTACTATAGGTTGTTGACTCGCTGCAGGTAGTGAAAGGTAGAGATGAGTTGAGTTAACAACGTTGCTGTTTAGAGTAGAGTACGGTAGTATGGGGAAACTCATACATACGTGCATTCTGAAGGTAAATATACATTACACAATGACAATGCCAAAAGAATGTGAAAAGCACTTATTCTCCTGTCTTTTATAAGCTTTTGTGTTTAATTATACACAGTGTTAATGGTGGAAATAAACATGTAGCAATTTTAATTTTTTCATTTATCCTGTTGGTCTTCTTTAGGAAGTGCAGTTACAGTACCGAATTGCAATGTACTACAAGATATATTTTCATTGTCTCAAACATAAATCTTTTTCGGTTATCTGCCAAACACAGTTTGTACTGTGAAAAGCTGCGCTCTACGTCGCATGATATGATAGGAGCAAAACGAAAAAAACCTAACATCATTGCAGTCTCTAAGAAGCAGTCCTTTATTCTCGAGTGACTCTATGTCCACTAATTTCCTGTTTATATTACGCAATATTCCATATCCATTGATTTCCACTTCTGTTTTACACGTTCAGTAACCGGTGTACTTGGTGTCTCATTAATTCTCAGTCATTTCCTCAACTAATTTGAGGGCTTCCGGCATCTCTTGCTCTGAATTTTCTAACCGTGTAATAGTTTCAGACACAGTTTAAAAATAGGTTTGTATGAAAACTAAATTATTTATACAAATCTAGATTTCAGGTATAACTCCCTGTAAAGTTGATTTGAATAATTTCGAGGGAAGAATTGTTCCGGAGCCGGGTATCGAACCTGGGGCCTTTGGTTTAACGTACCAACGCTCTACCACTGAGCTACCCGGGAACTCTAACCGACACCGATCCAATTTTTCCCTCTATATCCACAGACCTCAAAGTGGGCTGACAACCGTCAAGCAACCAACTTCGAGTGCACACTAACTCCGTGTGACTTAAATTGTAGTTTTCTGTTAACGAACAGTGACGTGTATTATGCAAATCAAGATTTCAGGTATAACTCCTTGTAAAGTTGATTTGAATAATTTCGAGGGAAAAACTGTTCCGGAGCCGGGTCAGAACCTTCAAATCAAGAGCGTTTTTCTTTAGGTATTTGTCGGCATTCATTCTACAGTACCCCCACCCATTGAACGCTTTACCACTATACTCAGTACGTCGTTATGCGGATTTCCCACTGAACTGCTCTATTGGGTCCGAAGTCTCGAAGCCTGTTCATCACATTACAGCTTTTTACTTGATTATTGAACGATGATTTATCAACTATTAGGTTATTTGGACTCGATGGGATTGGTATAGCGGGATTGTTCCGATAGATGAGACTGAGAATTCGCCAAGGGCGTACCTGGTATTCGTCTTACAGTTGATGAAAAACCAACCCAGGTAATTAGCGCAAGTGGGGATCGAATCCACGCCGACAGCAGCACCGGTTCAGCAGGAAACATATCATCATTATCATCATCATCATCATCTTGATGACTTGGCTATTCTCTTCCTCGTCGTTCTCAGTATTTTGAATAAAGTTGAAGTTTTCTGGGTGATATAGTAGCTATTACTTCATGCCATTAATACTGCCACAGAAAGGAATAATAAAAAAAATGTCTTAATAAGCCTCTTGATTATCCCTCAGAATGTCGTATTCTGAATTTAAACTATTTGACATCCATCATATTTATAATAATGTCTTATTGCATTTCGTACATGAAAACCGTTAATATATTTAATTTGTATTCACACAAATACAAAACTAGAAGATCAGACAACATATCCTTGACAGAATCTAAATGGACCACAACTGTGGCTTAGCTGAGAGACTACAACGTGTTCATAATGTGTGCATACGATTCATCTGCAATACTCGTAAATTTGACCATATAACACCTTCCCTCCAGTTACTTTCATGGGTGCGTCTGAAGGAACGAAGAACAATACATTCACTGTCTCTTCTGTTTAGAATCATGGATAGGCCTACTTCTACTCCGAATTATCTGTTATCACGCTTTCAATTTCTTACAACTCTTCGAAATCGACATCAAGCACTTCTTTCCATCCCTCATCATAGAACGTCTTTATACTCATCTTTCTATTCTGTAGAAATACCTCGCCTCTGGAATTCGTTACCTAATGACGTCAGGAACTGCCGGAATTATCACAATTCAAAATTAAATTGGAAAATTTTGTCTTAAGTTAATGTTTTTTAGGTATTGCTAGAAGTATTGATTTGTGTTTTTTTTTCTTTTTCTTTTTTAATCTAGATTAAAATTGCAAGTTTCTTGTTTATGTTAGTTAATTAGTTAGGATACAATTAATTATGATACTTAATCACTCATTTAAAATATGTGTGACTGCAACCTGCGTATATTTTTGTGTGGCTTTACTTTGTTTATAGTGTTTTTTCTCACTCTCTTTATTTCTTGTGCAGCTTTACTTTGTATATAGTGCTTTTTTCTGTTTATTTCTATTATTGTATTTGTATTCCTGGTGAAGTGGAAGAGAAGGCATGATGGCCTTAACTACAACAGAATAAAAATAAATAAATAAATAAATAAATAAATAAATAAATAAATAAATAAATAAATAAATAATCACAGCAGCAACTTCGGTCCAAGGTTCAATAAGAAGATAACAGCTAAATTACCAGACATTCAAGTTGCTAATGCTAGTTATTTAAAAAAAAAAATCAATTAAAAATTTGTTGTTTAGGGAGGAAATATAAAGTTTCAATTACTGTAACATCCGTGTTTTTCTTTTTTTCCTTTCAGTTTCCATTTTTTGTTATTTAAATACTTGTTTCAAACTTTTGTAGAATGCCACTGAGCACGAGTATGTATTGTTTGTGGGGGTACTAGATTGGTTTCTATGTATAAAAAGACAATAAGTATCTTTATTCTAGCAATAAAATTGCTACTGCTGCTGGTGTTTCTACTTCTCCTATTGCTATTAGTAGTATAAAAAAAGTCCCGTTGCTCTAATTTCCGGCAGCCAATCACGATGCAGGTCGGCTACATTTAAACGTGAGTGTCTTGTGATTCGTTGAGGAAGACGTTATTCATTTCTTATGGCTCGATAAATACTTAATATAATCGCCCGCCATTTTGGCTCTTTTGTTGGCGTTCGCAGAAAGCACACGAAGACGTTATTTGCCGCTCAATTATTTGCTGAATTAGAGTGCGTTTGATTTATTATCATAGGAGCTACGACATGATAATGTTTAACGTATGGTAGCTCGGCAACGAAAGAACAAAAACGGTGAACGATACTACCTACCTAGACTTTGCAGATCCTTCATTTCCTAAGACGTAAGCAAAGAGGAGTTCGTTGAGTATGAGTATGGCGATGTTCGTTCTACAGGAGGAGGCCTGTCGTGTTTCTTCCACCTTCTTATAAAAATATATTTTGTTATTCTCCATCCTCACCGCTTTATGTTGTAACCACTGAAGAATTTTAACACAGAACTTTCTATAGTTTTTCATATGAAAGAATAGGAATTTTGTAATGTTGCCTCTCTCATGATCGAACGTGATAGGACATTAGTAGCTAGACTTCGTGGAATTGCCACGAGAATCGTAAGGGTTTACTACGCACGCGGTATAGACTGTATGAGAAGGGGGCGTGCAACGGATGGAGTCTGTAAATACTAAGCAGTATACTGCGGTTACAATAAAACCTGTATCCTGCATTCAAGAAATATAATGCATGATCATTGAAGAGGAAACGTCTAAACATGTAAATACACAATTATTTTGTAGTGAGATATATTAACTCTTAAAATTTAATATAATGTACTGACAACATCCTTGAATATGTGCATTGCAGTGAAGAGTTACGTACATTTTGAGCGACTGCAAATTGAACATCCTCCGATGGTCACTCTAACAGAATTTATATTGGGAAAATGTACGTTCAACATCATACGATGTAATAGGTGCATATTTGAAGAACGGAAAGTCACTACTTTTTAGTACACCAACTTCAGACGTCTTGTCGTGGCCTGATAGTACATCATTTATAATACGAAGTTGTGAATAGGCAGAATTTTTAGCAATAATGCTTCTCAACTTACATTTCACTTTTCTGAAATTAATGAATTGTTATTTTGCATAACGGTTTGTGATACTTTATCCACTATATTAAGAGCTTCTGAGAGTTTTAGTTTATACGATTCTAATAGGGTGATACTTTTGGACACGATTTTAAAATTAGAATCAATGAACAGAATATCTTCCAATAGCTGTTCAGAAGCCAATGATTTTACAGCTGCAACAGCGGAACTGTCTGTCCTATCCAATGCATCAATTACCTCCATTATTTTGCCGTAATGTTCTGCATAATAATTAACAACATCCAACCACGTTCCCCAACGGGTCAAGACTGGCTGCTGGGGTAAGGGTATTCCAGGGGCAATTGTTTGGAACAGCAACACTCTCATTGTAGTAGGTTTGATTGAATTCTTGTCTGCACTGAACAAATGTTAATCTTTGACTATTGCAACCACAGTAATGCCAAAACAAGTGCATACATAGGTATACATTAGCTGTAGCTGCTCTGTCTATTTGGACCGGTCACAACTCTTAACATGAACTGCTTATACTACGAGACCGGGCGGTCGATCACCTCCTCTATACTACCGTACATCGGCAACCTGATTGCATGCTGCGTGTGGCAATTCAACGAAGTCTAGTAATAGCTATCATGCCATACATTATATCAGAGATTGAGGATTCGAATCTAGTCCAGGGTGATGGAATTTAAAGGACGATGAAATCCTTGTCATTGTTTTCTCCAGTGGTAAATAAATCTGTGAATACCGTGGCACAGATGTAAGGTAGTCCTTACTTACAAATGGCTTTTAAGGAACCCGCAGGTTCTTTGCCGCCCTCACATAACCCCGCCATCGGTCCCTACCCTGTGCAAGATTAATCCACTCTCTATCATCATATCCCATCTCCCTCAAATACATTTTAATATTATCCTCCCACCTACGTCTCGGCCTCCTCAAAGGTCTTTTTCACTTCGGGCTCCCAGCTAACATTCTATATGCATTTCTGGATTCGCCCATACGTCCTACATGCCCTGCCCATCTCAATATCTGGATTTAATGTTCTGTAAGATAGTACTATGTAAAAAAAAAATTGCGCTAATAGTGGTCCGCAGGAAAAATTGTCCATTATTTTCGTCCCACGTTGAATTTAAACACTGAATGACAGGAGTTGAAACAACATGCTGCTACTACTGAACTTAAAACATTAGTTAACAGATAATGTGTTTCATTTTGGGATCCGGCGTATTCTTAACCGGTGCTTTCGCCAACGGAATGATTCGTCACGGCCATTCTGTCACGGACTTTTTCGAAATATAAACATGTTTTGTCACAGATTGCATTTCGTCATTCGGTACATGGCTATGTTCCGTCACAATATTGAATGCACTACTACACAATATTTCTTTCACTATTATTTGTAACCTACTATAACTAGATAGATAGATGGATTTATTGAGTAACATTATACATACAGATTTTTATATTATCATAATTTTCTCTAAAATCCAATGCCTGGGTCTTCTGACCGTACGTGCTTTGTACCTAAAACAAGTCCTACTTTGTAGGTTCCACGCCCCCCCCCCCACCTAAGATTACATCCACTACTCTCTAAAAGAACACACATATTAAAATGAAAATATCACACAAAACATATTATATAATATATCCTAACCTAAAACAGACATAAAAGTGTATAGTTGGGTAGATATCATTATCCCTTCCTCAGTTCGTGTCACATACTTCAACAGCTGAAGTTCTAATCTTTCTCGCCTTCAAGAGGAATAATCGAGTCTTTTGTTCGTATTCTCTATTCCCCATGGGGTCAAGACATACTACAAGCGAACACCTATTCTGACTTAGCTTAAGGGTGGTAGATATTTTCTCCGTGCATGTTTCAATTCGACACACTGTAATAAAATATGTTTATAGGAGTCCTTTTGTCTCCAAATCGGACAAAGGCGCTCTCCTTCTTCGTTGACAATTTTATTACCCCTCCATGCCCCCAATCTTAGCCACGCTAAACCTGCTCTGCTGTCTTTGTTACAAGAATTTATGTAGTCACACCTCCCCCAGTTAAGCATGAGATCTGATTGTAAATGTAGTGAGGACTTTTCCGAACATTGGAGCTCAATCTCTTGCCTCTCGATATCAATTAAGCGTATCTTCACATTACGCCATACATTCCTCCTGTTATTCTCTCCTTTCCCCCACACCCATCCCATCCCTATATGATGCAGCCCCCTCTGCAGTTTATAAACCCATCCCTTTTCCCAACCCTCTCTTTGTTGAACTTTGTTGCAAATCGACCGTAGAAGCGACTGATCCCCGAATATAATTTTTAACCGGTATTTTATCACCCTTACTTTCATATGAATTGCTTCGTTTTGAAGCCCGAGCTCCATTAGCATCACTATTGTTTATTGAATACTCATCAATTTTATACACATTTTTACCCGAATTTAGTGCATTATTCAAAATCAGTAATTGAACCCAAGTGTCCAGCAACGCCATGATCAATTGCTCGAAGGTAACCTAGGACATTTTCACGGATTTATATTGATCATATCTTTCTACGATTCGTGGTAATCTTGTATCGAGATATGAATATTCTTTCTTTTCACGTGGTGGCCAAACATTGCCTGAGGTGAAATAAACAACCGACCAGCTTCGCTTGTTGAAACGTATTTCAAATTATGGCCATTATGGTTGCCTCGTAATCAGTCGACATAAAGTGCGGCAAAAACTGTTATTGCAATTTATTATTTGTGCGAGATCGTGCGTATTTGCTTGTTTTCCGCACAGAACCAATACGCGGTAAGTGTGAAATACCACATTCAGTATTCCCAACGTAACACACATAACAATTTCCCTCTTCTTACCGCTTAAGCGCGACATTCATTTTACTGCTTTAAGCTTTTAACATATTATTTTTAGAGACGTTTAACATAGTAATAATTATAAATTGGAACCTTACCACTGCAATTTCACCTAAATTGCAATATTAATTATTGTTTTTAAATATTTGCAAAAATTAAGTAAAGTCTACTGCTCCACGAAAGCTATTGTATTCCTGATACAAGTAACATTAAGGAAGCCGTGACAAAATCAACGAGACTCCAGATGCCGATGTTATTACTGCAATATGTTATATAAATAATATTGTTAAAATATTAAAATGAAAAATAAATCATTACATAACCTTATCGTTTGTTTTAAGTTCGCATTTATAGACTTGAGGAAAAAAAGACAGACGTATATCACGGCCAGCTGGAGTATAGATATTTTTGTTTTCTAAAGTTGCCGTCATTAAACAGAAACCAAGATGGAAATTTCATTGCAACTAATTATAAATTCGTCTTTCAGGTATGTAATAAACGACCTTCGCACAAAATAATGTACGATACACGAGCGGTATGTTTGTTTTCATGTTCTCGGAAATTAAAAAAGCTCAACTACGTTTCGCTTTTTCAATCTTTTCCTCGAACATGAAAACGTCAACATACCGCTCTTGTAACGTATATTACTATTACCTCCTCTTTAAGCGTATTAAAAATAAGTGCGTAAGATCTCCTTGATTTTCTTTCCGTAAGAGTTAACACGACAGGAAGCCACTGCCCATATACGTTAACGTGTATTGCATACGTAAAAAAAATTGATTATCAACAGTAATCTCACTAGAGGTTTTGATTTATCTAGAGAAAATCAAAACTCGAGTGGGATTTAATTGACTATTACACGATTAGAAGAAAGTATATAAAGATTAGAAGTAACGAAGTACTCCAATACAATAAAATAATAATTGACTTACGAAAATACAACTGTCTTCAAATGTATTATTGTACCATCTCAACATTACGCTGCCAGTAGCTGTTTTCTTGTTATCAGTTGTGCCAACTATGGAATCTTCATTGAACTCTGTAGACGGTTACTAGTCAAGAAGGCTTTGTTGATTAAATTTCATTTTTATTAAAACATTTGCATTCCACTTCAATCATCCGGAACCCAGTAATCAACGTCACTTGACACATAATTTTCAATAAATCTTAGTATTAAACAATCTCTGATACGTGACTACCCATAATATCATATAGCAGAAGCTATAACATAACCTAAATAATATAAACAAGTGTTAGAAAAGTTTTAACTAGGGATGATGGAATAAACAAGAAACGTTTTAATTAACGATGATGAAATAAAAAATATACATGAATAATTTTAAAAGAAACAATTATTGAAAGTACAATTTTCAAATTTGAATGTTTTAGTGGTGGTGGTGCGTAAAAGAAGTGAACTCATTGATGTAGATGGTGTATCCCTCAACTTATTCAGAATTTCCGAATAGTGCTCTTAATTTATCTGTAAATAGGGTTTCAGGGAAGATGTATAGTTATGACCAGTGATCTATTAGTTCTTGTTCTTGAATGCCAATGCGAGTCATATTTGAAAGTGCTATGCATCGACTGGAGTGGTTTGTAATTTTCTGTTTTTTTTTTTTTATTATTATTTTTGACGTCCAGATCAGCGCAGTTTGAAATGTTGGCAAACAAAGAAACAAATGCTAGGGTAGTGATAAAAATAAACAAATGCTAGGGACGCGATGAAATTAAACAAATGCTAGGGACGCGATAAACTTGTGAGATAAGTAGCCTGATTGGTTGAAAGACGTCCTTTCGTACCGTTTTATTGGTCAAAAGTAGTCTGACATAGTAAAAGTGTAATAGTCATCTAAAAAATTTAGTCCATAACCTTGGTAAGGTATAACAGTATGTAGCAATTAATTACTAATTATTGAAATTATAATTCAAGTAAAGAAAGTTAAAATGAAGAGAGTCAGTAACTAATGCGTGACATCGTAGGCTTGTGACAGAAGTGTAATGCATGGCAAAAGACGATGTACGAAAGTGTAAAGTGTGACAAAAACACCTAAACCTTTTCATTTTATAGATGGTCACAGGTGATGGATGGTGGAGTAATCAAGTGAGAAATTGCAGTTCCAAGAAATTCCACTCGAAAATAACTTTCCACTAAGGGTTTCACTCGGACTTAATGGCGTATGAACTCCGCCCTCCGGAGTGAAAAGCCGCTCGAATAATCTGTTTCTGCAAGAAATTATATTTCACATGATCTTACAGGGATTGAACACAGGTTCACAGTTGCCAGCTGACTTAATTACTAATGAGACAGTGGCAAAAAACTATCTCGTTTTCTTGTACGCGTGCCGACAAGAACAATTTAGAGCTGTTCAGACGTCCCTGTTTCGCAAAGACAAGTTTCGACATCCCTGACAATCTGACGACGGGACTTAAGAAATTGGACGACCTTTTAAAACCTCTTCCGTCTGTAGCAGAAATAATTTGTATTACAGGTCTATCCGCCAGCCCTGCAGCCATGACGGGGGTTATTAATTTTTCCTCCCTTGTGGACTTTATATCAGAGGGAAGAAAAGGAGGGCTGAACTCCTACCGGATGTTTTGTACAATAATAGCCGCAAGAAAGAGAAGCAAGTCATTACAAGAGCTCAATCGCATTTTGGTTCATTTTCATAGAATAAGACGGCCTTTAGCAATCCGCTTTTGCAGCGTTCATCAAACAAGAGTTTCCAAAGGAATGCGGTTGCTCTGTGTTTGTACCCCGCCCTATCACATTCTTTATCACTACCATATAATTACTATTGCCATAACAACCACTCTGTGAGGCAGTTTTATTAAGTTCTGAACATAACATGGAAAAAAATCACTGAATGTCAAAACAAGTTTTTATTTATTCAATACAGTTATCTTTTAACTATATTCCATATGAAAACGATCAGTAAAAAACCTCTCATTTTTTAATACTCTAATTTTTCCCTATTTATACAAGGTGCTGAGGAGAGTGCATTTTCAAAAATATACTATCGAAAGTCAAGCGGTTATCGTAGCCTACTATTGAGCGACAAATTTAGCGTATTTTATAAAAACAAGCCTCTTTCAGCGCTCAGAACTCTGGAACCATTTACTGCAGAACATTGAACGGGAGCTTACATTGAAGCTGACATTTGGTGGGTTATGATAAGAAGTAATACTTATTTTTATTTTACACAGAGAGACAGATAACCTCATTTTACTTACATTTAGGCTTTTTGCCCATTTGTAAAAATGTAAAAAATATTGAGAAAAAACCTTGCATTATTAAGAGGGATTCGTCATTGTTTGCTTAGTGGCTCGGCAATAAGTTTCGAGGGTATTAAATAAATTATTTTTACACGCCTAGACTTGAACGGCGCAGTACCGCACGCACTGGCCAAGAGCTGAAGATAAGCGAGCGTTGAGCGTCATTTTACTCCTGTGTTTATGGAAACTTGTGATAAAGCTAGCCCAGCTATGCGCTACTAGACGAAACATCACGTGTTTATGTCTCCTGGCCTTACTTGCCTCAGCTAGCTCCCGCCTCAGTCAGCTGGTTACTTCACGTGTGTACTATTTATTTTCTTTACTTGATATTTTCAATACTTTCTTATCAACGGTGCACCAGTAAAATATATGTGTTTATGCGGAATCTAACCATATATTTCAAAAATATTTTTTCGTGGGCAAAGGCGTCTTAATTAAGAAAAATCTAAATTTCTCCATTTCCATAAAAAGTAAGAAAAACTGTTTACTTGGCAATATAAACTTTAATTTCTCAGCATCAAAATAAACCATGATTTTGATCATTGGGTGAAAGGGTTTCGGAGCCACAACAGTTTAAATTTGCTAATTTTATGAAAATACGATAAATTTAAATATTTTTAATTTAAACACTATGAAGTTCTGATGCCTCAAACTTTGCACAAAGCATTGTATCACAGTTGTCAACGGACAGAAAAAGTTTCATTGTATTTAAAAATTGCAAGGTCAATTTCCTCTATATTTCGGTCGATTTGAGATGGAATAGCCCTTACACTTAAAGTGCAACGGATATAGCCTCCTGTAGAACAATATTGTAAGCATTTAAAAATGTTTGTCTTAGTCTGAGAACCACTCTTCCACAGGAGGCCTACTTATTATTACAGGCTATTCTTACAATCCATGGAAACGCTTGTTAAATTTGGCGATTATGTGACACTATCAATGACTTGTAAGACAAATTCATGAATTGGTCTATGTTTCGTCCGTAGTTACAATAAAATCCAGTAATGTTACAAGAATCACCTCCAAAATGGCTGCAAAATTCTTCGAAATGTTCACATTTAATCGTTTCCGACCATAGATCAGGACATTTATGGATGCATATTGTCCCTGATCATATACAGCAGATTGATCAGCCTAATGTACCTTCAACACAACTATTTTTATCAATTTCACTATGCTGACATCTAGCGACTGCAAAAGAAGTCACGTTATAACCCTGACAGAATAGCATGGAGTAATAGCTTGCAGCAAAAGATTCGTTTTCAACAGTGGAAATCCTTATTGTTTGTATTTATATGTTGCCATTTCGTAACATAGGAATGACCTATCTGGTATATACCTACGTGACCGCGATATAGCAAATACATTTCTCATGCTCAAATCGTGATGTACGATGTGAAAGTTACATTCATAGGAAATGTTTAAAGTCTGTCATATATGTTTGAGCCCGATTCACCAGTCCTTCGAAATCATGTGAAGCAAGTTATGGAAGTTTTCTGGAGTGGTCACAAAATAGTTCTCTAACACGATGTCACCATATGATCTCTATTTTTTTAGTTAGTTTTTTAACGACGCTGTACCTTTCTTTTTAAATTAGATTATGGTTTATTTAACGACGCTCGCAACTGCAGAAGTTATATCAGCGACGCCGGTATGCCGAATTCTTTTACATGCCAGGAAATCTACAGATATGAGCCTGTCGCATTTAAGCATACTTAAATGCCATCGACCTGAGTCGGGATCGACTACTGAACTATTTAACGTCGATGAAATTGGTCTTAGCGAGATGGTATTTGGCGAGATGAGGCTGAAGATTCGCCGTAGATTACCTGACATTCGTCTTACGGTTGGCAAAACCTAGAAAAATAAAACAACTAGGTTCTTTTAGAGACATTGCAGTTCCAATAAGCCTAGTGATATTAACATGTTAGTGAATGTTACGTCAACAGCTTATCTATTTTAAGAAAGTTGTATTAAATTTTATATGTGGACGAACGTTTTCGTTTGAGCAGCTTCAGTTCCTACATTTGTAATCATATTAATATTAAATAAAACAATAATAATAATAATAATTTTTAATATAGTATAGAAAAAAAAACTTTGAATGCTAAAACAAATTTTTATTATTCAACACAGTTATCTTTCAAATCTAAGCACTTACTGCAACGGATCTAGATCAATTATGAGCATTTAAAAATGTCTGTCCTAGTCTGAGAACCACTCTTCCACATTAGACTTACTTATTATTATAGTTTTTACTATAGACGTTATTAATTGGTCCAACAGAATAATATCTGTTATAGTGACAATTAATATTTGAGGAGAAAAATTCGCTCCGGCGCCGGGTATCGAACCCGGGTCCTTGATTCTACGTACCAAGCGCTCTGACCACTGAGCTACGCCGAATTCAATCCACAGCACCGGACCGAACTCTCCTCCTACAATGTTTCGTTTTGGTGGCCTGACTCCAAGTTGGACATATACGTTGACGTTTATATATCAAGTCAACTGCCATTATACAAGGAGCGCACTCAGCTGAGTGACTAATGGCCGGGATTCCGCAGTTTAGTGCACAGCAATCTGTACAGAATCATGCAATGTGAATTTTTCTCCTCTAATATTAATTATTATTATAGGCTAATTTTCGAAACTTTACCACAATGTTTCTCCACAATTTTTCCCGAGACTTAAGTAAGTATGTTTGTTCAGCTGTAAGAAGACTGGTTAAACCTCAGAATTGACACCAATAAGCCATCATTCATGAGGCGAATAAGCCAGGAAATAGAGGGGTAGTTTTCTTCCCCGACCATTGCTTACATCGCTGAGTAGTAACATATTACACTAATCGACTTCCGATGTATAGGAACAATTGTTCTTCCTCTGACACACAACGTCAAGTGAGATGCATAATCTATACTAATAATAAATCTGTAGCCGAAACTTTTCCAAAAATAATTGGTCCTAACATATACAATTAACCACCCTGAAACCGAAAATCGCTTTTTTGAAATTTTTATTTGTATGTATGTCTGTCTGTCTGTCTGTGCGTATGTTTGTTACCTTTTCACGCGATAATGGCTGAACGGATTTCGATGAAAATTGGAATATAAATTAAGTTCGTTGTAACTTAGATTTTAGGCTATATGGCATTCAAAATACATTATTTAAAAGGGGGGTTATAAGGGGACCTGAATTAAATAAATCGAAATTATCTCGCTTATTATTGATTTTTGTGAAAAATGTTACGTAACAAAAGTTTCTTTAAAAATAATTTGCGATAAGTTTTATTCCTTGAACAATTTTGATAGGACTGATATTTAATGAGATAAATGGGTTTTAAAATTAAAATATCTGCCATCTAAGGCCGTATAATGAATTAAAAAACAAATGACTTCGTCTATAAGGGGCCTTAGATAGCAACAATCGAAAGCTCTGAAAGATAGCCTACAGATAATGTTTCTGTATTTGTATGAAGTAATATCAGAAGCTAAATTAACCGATTTGTATAATTAATTATTAATTCACCATTGGAAAGTGTAGTTTCTCTACATGGAATAATGCTATAATGTTATTACAGTAACTTCTGAGTGAATCGAGGACAGGTAAGATTAAAATATCTCCTTATGCACAGAAAACTTGATAGGCTATTCTGTACATTCGTTTCCTGTATTTCCTAAAAAATTTTTATGACCAAATGAGTGGTCTCTGGATTAAAATGATCGCATTTTAATTATGCAAATACAATTTAAATTAAGTAACATAATAAACGATTTATCCTTATATCAAACACGAATGTTCCCTGGATCAAACGTCCTATTTTAATTATGTAATTACTTTATATTTATTTCTAACGGGTGCAGCGGAGCGCACGGGTACGGCTAGTTACATTAATAAAACTACAAATGTTTGTTGCACTTTCTCAAGGCTATTTTATTTATTTCATTGTAAGCACTATTACCAATTATAACTAATCAACTCGTCACATAAGGAAAGCTATCTCTATAATAGGAATACATGTAAATATATCTCTATTTCATTTTCTGCATTTAATACATTAATTTTGAAACAAAACATGTAGAAATATGTCATTTCCTTTACAATATTACAGTAACTTACAACTTAATTACATACAAATGGCTTTTAAGGAACCCGCAGGTTCATTGCCGCCCTCACATAAGCCTGCGATCGGTCTCTATCCTGCGCGAGATTAATCCAATCTCTATCATCATATCCCACCTCCCTCAAATCCATTTTAACATTATTCTCCCATCTACGTCTCGGCCTCCTTAAAGGTCTTTTTCCCTCCGGTCTCCCAACTAACACTCTATATGCATTTATGGATTTTCCCATACGTGCTACATGCCCTGCCCATCTCACACGTCTGGATTTAATGTTCCTAATTATGTCAGGTAAGGAGTACAATGCGTGCAGTTCTGCGTTGTGTAACTTTCTCCATTCTCCTGCAACTTCATCCCTCTTAGCATCAAATATTTTCCTAAGCGCCTTATTCTCAAACACACCTAATCTCTGTTCCTCTCTCAAAGCGAGAGTCCAAGTTTAAAAAACCATAAAGAACAACCGGTAAATATAACTGTTTTATAAATTCTAACTTTCAGATTTTTGACAGCAGATTAGATGACTAAAACTTCTCACCCGAATAATAACATGCATTTCCCATATGTCTTCTTCGTTTAAAATATTACAGTAACAAATATTTATAATCAAAGAGCTAGATATACATTGTTCCAATGCTCTCAACATAAATGTCAAAAGTTTATGAAATTGAAAACATCATTACAGTGTGAGTTATTTGTTATGTGGGATACACTTTCATTTTTATTTTATTGCTATGGGCAATTTTAGCTAATCAACTCATAACTTACGGAAAACTATCCCTTGACTTTTCCGAAGTGTTGATTGTAGGTATAATGCAATAATAATTTTATTGAAATAAATGTATAAGTGAAAGTAATCAGAGGGAATCCAAATCAATAATACGTTTTATAAATACGCTGACGTTAAATGATATCCGACCCTACTAATCGATAATGATCGATAATTTGTTGGTGTAAGTGTGGACTCTTTAGGTATTACTTCTATGAATAGGTGGCGAGAATATTAGTCACTGTTACCAATCGTAACAGTGATATAGAATTCAATTATTCATCCCACTCTACTGATTGTAAAACATAACTGTGTTTGGCTGGAAACCGCTGATATTGTCTATTACATGAATATTTTATGCTTAATCTACAGTACGTCGTAATCGTTTTCCCTGGTGCCTGACGGCTCCCAATAATAGTGAGAACCAGCGGAACTCTTTCAAAGTTTGTCAATTTTTCACATCTTAGGTTATGACTTATCCTATGGTTGGAAAGTTCGCTTACACAATCATAAAATCGGAAGTCAGATGCCTTTGAACCAGTGGCGGCTCGTGGGTATTGAATTCAGGGGGGCTGCGTACAAAAATAAACCAAGCAACTTATTTTATTTAAAGATTAGTTCCAAGCGCCTTGTCTTGTAGGTTGCGAACTTTGAATCATCTTCTTATTAAAATCCGATATGTCGTTTAACATAGTCTTTACAATGGAAAACATAGCTAATGCGGTCAGTCTCTCTTCTCTCATCGTATTTCTAAGATAGGACCTTACTCTCTTCAAACACGAAAAGCAACGTTCTGGTTCGTAAGTTGTCATTGGTATGGTGATAGCTATGCGTAGTAGTTTCACAATTTCTGAAAATGAGGCCTGCAAGTTCTCAGATAGAAGAAACTGCAAGAGTTGACTGCGTCACTGAAACAACACAGTGAGTTCCGTTTTTAGTTTGTCTTTTTCGAGCATTGGGAAAAGCTTCACACATACATTTATGTCATTTTCAGGAAATGAGCTTTTGTAGCATTCAAATTCTTCTTGGCACAGAAGGGAAGATAATATCAGATGATCTATGAACAGCAATCGGGTGTTAGCCTGTGTGACAATGAGGTCACACACTTCCTTGGCTGCCGCAACCCTTGTCTGAATCCCTTCGACTTTACGACGCTCTTTAGGGTTTTCATTTTCACAGATCTCGCTGCTCAACAGTGCACTGTCCCGTATTGTCTGTATGGCATTAACAAAGCATGATATGCAGAGTCGGTTGCGGGTTCGATCCCTGCCCAGGTCGATGGCATTTAAGTGTGTTTAAATGAGACAGGCTCATGTCAGTAGATTTACTGGCATTTAAAAGAATCCTGCGGGACAAAATTCTAGAACACGGGCGACGCTGATATAACCCCTGCAGTTGCGATGATATCTATGTGTCGTTAAATAAACCATAATTTAATTATTTATATGCAGATTTGAACCTTAGAAATATCTACCTGGCGATATTGTTGTTGGTTGCATAATATATCTACATGATACATCAATAAATGAAAAAAAAAAACTGAGCCAGATATCGAATTCAGGATCTTCAAGAGTACGCACCAGGGCGCTTGCTTCATTTATTATGATGTTAGATGTTTCAGATTCCATTATGGTTTGAAGACATTCTAGCAATGGCTCCTTCTTCTCATGAACAACATTTATTGTTCTTATTTAAAGCTCCATCTTGTTGCCCCAGCTGATGGAATTGTCTTTCAAACACATTAATCTAATACAGACTGTGTGGAGATCGAGAGAAGAAAGCAGGGATACTGGATACATTAGCAAAAAATATGCGAGCTTAGTAGGCTATTTTGTTTAGCGGCTCTTTCCATTATGAGATTCAACTGATGGGCACTTAATTTCACATTTCTCCTGAATTGTTAAGGCACTGAACTGAATAGACTGTAAATATTGTACAGAATTAAACATTGTTGCACTTGTTATACTCACAACATTACAGAAAATGTATTTAAACTGCGCGCTACTGACAAACTGCTGCAAATTTTGCAGCGCCTGGAAACTCTGAATTCATGGCAAGGGGCTAGCAGGGGGAGGGGTAAAACTAACGCGCAAAGCTTCCGAGACGAGACTGGCAGCTCCAGGGGAGGAAATGGCTTCACCGTATAGTCCTTGTCTCTGGTTTCGCTCCGGCAGCACCAGGGGAGGAAGTGACTTCACTAACGATTGCGTGCATGTCTAAGAGAGCGAATTTTTTTTTAATTCGAGCAGCTAAATAAGACTGTATAATAAGTGTATTTCACAACAAAAAACGAGACAAGAGCCACAAATGTCTGGGAGGGCTACTGCTCCGCAGCCCCCCTTCGAAAGCCGCCCCTGCTTTGAACGTCAGCGTACACATGTAGATTTGGAAAGGTTTAGAATAGTGATCTCCAGAGAGAACGATCTATTCGAGCGGCTGTACGTCGTTAAACAAATTGATTCAATTTAAAACGAGGTAGAATAAAAAACACACGAACAAGATTTAAAACTAAATAAAACAATACAATCACAGATTCCACCAGAGCACATACATGTAATCCGTCAAAGGTTTCCGCTTTAGCACTGTTATTTAATCTTATAATGGATGGAATTATAGCAAATTTCGGGGAAAAAAAGAGATTCCAAATGTAATTATGACAAATTTCCATTGAAGTTAAAATACATATACGCTATGGAATTGAAACAGAAAAATATGTAAACAGAGAGAGAAGAACTAAAACACAAATAAAATTAAATAACACACACACACACCACGTGTTTACTTACAAATTTCCCAACTTGAATATTATTAGATGTGCAGGGGACACGATTTTGAAGAAAAATACACTAATTTATTTTTCGAGGAGGAAGTTGAAAACCAATGTTGATTGAATTATTTGTCCCAATCATCCCGTTTTGAATTTCAAATTGCAGCCACTTCTGCAAACATATCAGTTAAAATATCATTTTCCTATATTTTTAATAGTTTTCCAGAAATTTTAAAATACGTAAATTGTGCCAATAAATACCCGAAGATCCTAGACACGGGTTCAAATGTTGGTTGGGACAAGTTACCTGGTTCAGGTTTCTTCCGAAGTTTTCCCTCAATCAATTCGAACAGAATGCGGGGTAACTTTTGCCTTTGGGCCTCGGACTCATTTCTCTATCATAATTACATTTCACCACTCATCATCTCCATATCTTTCCCATATTTCCGGCTTGTGATCAGGGCCCGATTTAGGTAGGTATAGTGGTGCCCCTAGGCAGTGCTAAAATTTGCCGCCCCCCTAAATGTCACACTCAGTTTAGGAGCAGCTGTTATACAGGTCATGTTGAGTTTAAATGAATTTTAAATGAAATGTTACAATTCAGGAAATAATAAATTGCCGGAATCAAAATACATGCTTTCTACTTGTAAACTATAAAGATTTTGATAATCCATTTTGAATCTTGCGTACACCACTTTTAACACTTGAATATAATTAACCATAACAAAAATCGACAACAAACACACCTTCAAAATATACAGAAAACCAACCACCACACACATACACAACACATCTAACCACCCCACACAACACAAACATGCTGCATTCAGGACAATGGTACATAAATTACTGAACATACCCATGAACCAACAACACTACAATGAAGAAGTGAACACGATCAAATTCATAGCACAAGAAAACGGATTCAATCCAAACATAATAGACAACATCATAAGGAAGACAAAACAAAAACTTAACAAACACAACACAAACACAAGAACACAAGAAATACATCACACTAACATATGAAAACAAAAGCACACATAAGATCGCATCTTCATTCAGAAAACAGAAATACAACATAACATACAGAACAGAAAACACACTACAAAGACATCTCAACACACAAAAAAACACAAACAAATAAATACGACCACACAGGTGTATACAAACTCACATGTAATACTTGCGACAAGTTCTACATAGGACAGACAGGCAGATCATTCCAAACTCGCTACAAAGAACACATTAAAGCTATAACCAGAGGACACAACACATCTACATACGCCGATCACATAACCAATGCCAACCATACATACAATAACATAAATACGGACATGGAAATCCTACACACACAACCCAAGAACCAAAAACTCAACACACTAGAACAATACGAAATATACAAACACACTAAAACACACCCTGATCAAATCCTCAACACACAGATAAATTTCAGTACGCACACACTATTCGACTCCACAATCCAACACATTGTAACAATAAAACACACCCTACTAACAGGCAGAGAAGTTCGAGATGACGCCGCGATCTAGTAGGCTCTGATGATGGTGCGTGATGCACTGAAACAGCTGTAAGCCGGAGAAATATTATATAATAAACACGAGTATGTCCACTAGTTCATCAATTAATTATAAAGATTTCCTCCGCATTTAGTTCACAGGGAAAACATTGATGATCTCATCAAAGTCGATCTGACGAAGCACATCAGACTCGATGCAAAGAAATACAGTGAAACTTCCCTTAACGGACACTTCCCAATAACGGACTCCTCTCAATACCGGACATTTTAAAATTCCCCTGCAAAATAACATTGGCCTTTATGATAAATTTCTTCCAAATAGCGGACATTCTCAATAACGGACGCGGACACTGAAATGCATCTCCCAACAACAACTAAAACTTCCAAATAACGGACAGTGTGAAAGAAAAAAAAAAAGAGAAAGACGGTTGTAAATTAAACGGAATTCTGACGGAATTCTTTGCAACAATCATTATCATGCAGTTTGAACGTTCTTGTACTTTATTGAAGGTAAGCAGCACAGTTGTTAGTTGTGATACTGCACGTGAGCAGTCCGTACTTTCTTAGTTTGTCAAGTTGAGTGTTCGGAAGTACAGTCACGTTAAAAATGTCACAAAAACGTAAAAGTTTGTCACTAAAAGAGAAATTGGATATTGTAAAGCATAGTGAGAAGGAGAAAGTAAGTGTTCGTGAGCTGGCCACAAAGTTTAATGTGAGAAAAGCTCAAGCTAGTGATGTTTATTTCATTTACAAAACATTTACTGGTACGATTTCTCTCTGGATGAATACTGTAAACAATCTCACTGTCTACTGTACTGTACTGTAAAATATAGTGTTGAACATGTATGAGAAATTTTAATGTGCTGTATACAATCATACTAACGATTTTCTAAATAGCGGACACTTCTCAATAACGGACATTAAATTTTTCCCCGGCAGTGCCCGCTATTGGGAAGTTTCACTGTATATTCAAACTGATTCATTGTCGAGACAAAATTTAATTTTGAAAGGCAAGCTGTGGTTTAATTTTAAGCATTGGTTTTGTTGCTGTTATACTTAATATTATTACGAGTAATTCTTACTTCGGTAGGCAGTATAAAGTAAATTGGAAAATAAAATCAAACTTTCTGCGGAATAAACCTTTCATATCGAATTACATAGTGCACATGCTGGAAAGTGATTACACAGTATTGTTGACGATATATTATATTGTAAAATATACAGGGACATCACTTTATTTTTACCAACATTTTTAACATTAACCTGGCTATACTCGGAAACACTGTTGCCCCCATCCATTACAGGAGTTTGATGTTACTAGTGCAATATGTAAACAAATCATTTTACTAGGTATAGGAGGAAAGAAAAGTAGTGTATCCATTTATGTTGTAGGGAAATACGATATTACGATTTTCAGTTTTATCATCACTTTTACGGAATTTATCAAAATACAGTAGAGGAACCTTTTTTTTTTCTAACTCAACTTTTCAGGCGGCTATGTTCGTTATGTAATGTCTACTTTATTTAGCATATTAATTATTGATGTTAACATACACTATAGAGAGCGCATTTAAATTGAGGGGGTCATAAGTGAAGGGCTGTAAGTGCACTTAAGTTACTTTTGAGAAAATGGAGTTTAAATATTTAAGCTTTCGTAAAATCGGTGAAATTTTTATTTAAATTTTAATGTGTGATGCGATTTAAATATCCCTTTGCCACTAAAATTTTAGATACTTTTTCTTACACTGGATGCACTTAACTCATGTTATTACAAATGTCACTAGCATTCCTTTGCTTCTAGCCACCTCAATTCAAAAAAAGCTAATCTGAATTTTTAAACAAGTTGCTGAAAATGGTTGCCGTTCATTACAATGCAGGCTTCAATTCAGTACGCATATTATTAAAAACATTTTGAAGCATATTCTATGAAATTGAATTTATCGTTTCTTGAATATAATTTTTTAGTACGATATTATTAATATAGATTCTTTCTTCTATAGAAAACGCAATCATATTTATGAAACACACTATACACTGCAGTGTTTACTTCACTGCTTGAAGACTTCGAATGCAACAGCGGCCGTAAGTTTGTGTGTCTGACGGGAGCAAGGACATTAGTGAAGGGGTGGGAGTGAAGTACATTCAGAAATGCAGGTACAATAAAAATGCAAGTAAAAATAAAATGATGTCCCTGTATAACTGAGAATTCAGGTTACTATTCTTAGCGATAAAATAATAAACATACATTCAATTTGATTTTTTTCAACAATGCATTCTTGTTTATACAAGCTGTTAAATTTAAAGAGTTTCATGTCGTGATGCCAGAATTACAATATAATTATGCAGCTGCACTCTTTCCTTTTACTCTTGTCACGATCACGACAATGCGATAAGAAAACAATATCAGACTTCCACAAGGTACAGCGGACCTCCACAGATAGACACAGCAATGCTCCGTGTGCGAGAAGAAAACGATATCAGACTTCCACAAGGTACAGCGGACCTCCACAGATAGACACAGCAATGCTCCGTGTGCGAGACGAGGTACGAACTCTGTCTTCCTACGGAGTAGGCCTACTGCGGACATTGGTGAACATAAGGGCTGTACAATGTTTTTATGGCGTGCGGACCGAAACATAAATAATTAACGTACAGAATTTTACATAATATATTGTAGTATACCGTTGTTGTTCCTGCAATAACTCCGATGTGAAAAATATACAATTTTTCAGTAGGAGGAAAAAACACATTTACTCATCCAATGTGATCCGTATATAGGGGATTGTGAGTTTTTACATTTTCGAAAGAAAGAAATATAATTACATATAGGAGATTTCATTATTTGCTGTATCACTATTTAAGCTATTTAACAGAACAAAACTCTGAAAATCGATAATTGTGTCACATAGGAGTTATTGCAGGAACGACGACGATATGCAAAATATATGACAATGAAGTCCGTGATTAAGTATAATATATACGTGATACATCTGAAACGTAAAACAAACTTCTGGAGGAAAGACTCTCTAAATATATCTACATACAAGGCTTTCATTTCAAAACTTCGCATTCTAAATAACTAGTTAATTAAATGGAATTCAATTTAAACAAAAAAAAAAAAAAAAAAACACGTAAATTCAGATATTGAGGGGGAAGCTTAATTGCATTTTAGATTTCACCTCCCACCCCCAGCCACCCCCACTTTGAAATTTCAAATCGAACCCCTATATTTTTATACTTAAATATGAAAGAGCATTCAATTGTTTATACACCACATTCATTTGTTTTCGCATCTTTACTTGACTATCGTTGCCTGGAGACCTGGATTATTGTTATTGTTGATTAGAGCTGAAGAGAATAAAGCTACAAAAACTTATTGAGCATTTCTTGTAATAGTTGTGTTTGTGTATTAAATTATTTTAAAATGGTATATACCCTTCAAGAGAGAACATAAATCATCTTTATTGATTAAATTTAGGAAATTGCACAAAATAAGCTGTGCTTTCATCCTACAACCAACTGATAATAACAAAGCTTATTATAATCACTACAGAATGCCTGGTAATTAGATGAATTCTGTTTTATCCCATGCACTGTTCTGATCGAAATGTCAAATTCTTCAGCGATGGCTCTGATTGATTCACCTTTTTAAACCGTTCCAATAGTTGTAACTTCTGCTTCAACATACGTACACATTTTTGTTCCCTGCCTTGCTGCCAACGTGTACCAGTATCTGCACACTACTGCACTGGTTCAACCGGTTAGCCCTGTGCAGCACGGGACAGGATGCGTTGACTTGCCTTGTATCGTGAAGTATACGAGAGTGAGCGTCTATTTGTGGAGCTGCACTGTATTCAAAAACAAACTTCTGAAAAGATTTACCAATAAGTTTAGGTTTTTAAAAGCAAAATTAACTGTAAACTGAAAATGAAATAAAAAAGAAGACAAAAAGAGAAAGATAATGCCGCCTCCCTGGAAATTTCCGTCCTGTCTATGTTGCCTACGCCTAAATCCGCCACTGCTTGTGTCCGAGGCAGAGACGGCTGCGGGCCTTCACGGAACTTGAGTTGCATGGTGCGTGGTCATTAGTTGCTGGAGATTCTGCAGGACGCAGGAGAGTTCAGTGACGGCCCACAGGATATTCTGTAACGCGGGTTACTACAATGGACCCACCTACACGCTAGAGCAGTCCTCAACCCGTACCCTTCGTCTCAATAGGAATTAATACACTAGATACACATCATTAGGATATATTTATACTATTGCAATATCGCAAGACATTTCGATCCCTATTTTTAAAGAAGAATGAGAAAGATAAGGGAATTAGGAAGAGCTATAATATTTTTAGACGAAAATCTTTTTGTACAGTCTGTAGTTTGCGTCTGTATATTCCTTTAGTTGAATTTTTCCTTGTCAACTCAGGTCTGAAACGTCCTATATAGTAGTCCCGCCTCGAAGTGGAGATGGTCAGAACGTTTGAAATTTCAGCGGGAAGCTTCCCTCTATGTCAGGCATGTCAACTGATGCCCACATGAGCAAGCGCGCGCTTTAGAGCTCAGGAGAGCCTGAGCGGTTTACAGCGGAAAGGAAAGAGACAGACGAAAGAGGTGATATATGCCGCTTGGTCGAGCTATATTCAGGGATGGCCAGCACTGATTCAATAGATAAAGGGAAGAGAACTTATTAAAACTGTATCCCTGTTATTTTTAGATTTGCCTGAGAAGTATAAGTGCATTATAAGAAAGTAAGTTTTAATTTTAATGCTCATTTTTCACAAGTTTGATTTTATTATCCAAAAGAAATATTTTCTCAACTTTTCGTATAGAAAAGTGAAATTTTCAGGTATAGGCCTATTTATTTAGTAGCCTTACAGAATGTTTTCTTAAATCTAATATACGTATTATTGAAGATAGTGTACTGAAAATTTTGAAAATATTCGCATGGAAATTGTTTGTAAGGAAATGAATTAACAAAGAAACTACTGTTACATCATATACGTGCCCATGTGTTGTAAAAATGTCAGCTCTGTAGCTTCAGCACATTTCGAGAAAATAATTTAATATTCTGATGATAGGAAGTTGCTCACAAATATCACCTTAAAAGCATAATGCGATAAGAGTTTTGTTATGGAATATTAGTTACACTTAAAACAGATACAGTAACTTTGCTTTGTACTGTAATATTGTTTTGATTAGTTTATTGATTACTTTTGTAAGGCTAAAGATACCATCAATATAAATTCCAACTTATCATGTCATACTCAATCTGTTTCTTTGGAATATCACTTTCTTTATGAATGATGTGTTTAATCCACTTAATACAGTATAATATTATACTACTATGGAATTTAAGTGAATATTCCTTCTTAACTCTCTATTATGTTATTAAGATTTAAAACACAAGTGCAATATTAAGAAATCAGTGTTAGTACAGACAATATAGATAATATTAAATAGAAATAAACCATATAAAAATAACGACATAAAATTTCACTTTCCGTTTGAAGTTTGTGCACCACAGTTTTCTTAATCCAACAGGTTGCTTATGCATATACACAACCCTTCCTCTTTCCCTACTTAGCGCTTGCTGCCCGAGCACGACGTCAAGGTCAGAAAAAGGCGCTTGCTTTGACATCACTGCACTAGAGAGACATCATTAGGGTATATTTACAGTTTTGCAATATCGCAAGACATTTCGACCTCTCTTTTTTAAGAAGAATGAGAAAGGTAAGGGAATTAGGAAGAGCTATAATATTTTTAGACGAAATTGTTTTTGTACAGTCTGTACTTTACGTCCATATATTCCTTTAGTTGAATTTTTCTTTGTCAACTCTGTTCTGAAACGTCCTATAAAGTAGTCCCGCCTCTAATTGGAGATGGTCAGAACGTTTGAGATTTCAGCGGGAAGCTTCCCTCTATAGCAGTGATGTCAAAGCGTGCGCTTGCTCCTGTGGGCATCAATATACATGCCTGCTCTATATGAAAAACAGAGTATAGTAATCTAGTTTTAGATTTTAACAACTTCTCGCATACTGGGAGAGATATATCAAACTGTCAATAACTGGATTTGACCATATGTGACATCAGTTGAGAAAGGTAGAACTACTTAAGTTATTTGAATATAAAACCGGTGTGTGCAAAACTGTCCTATGCAGTAAGGGATTAAATGTAGTCTATTTTTACATTTTAAATGTACTTTAACTTTTTAAGTAAAGAAAGAAAAGTAGCAGTACGATATGAATGATTTCGTCAGCAAGTGACTGCTGTTAAAATGTACTGAGTGACAGACTCACGGGTCCCGCCACTGCACATCAGTTACTTCCATCGAATTTACACGCTTATTGGTCAGTACTACAGCTCGCTGTGACAACAACACATGTCAAGGTGTGGAGGAAGGGGCTGATCTGACGTCACCCGCACTGACTGACCGAATAAGGCAGCGATACATATACAAGCACGACCCTGTGTGTGCACCTACTCTCTCGTATACACCAGCTCCTTCTGTCCATGCATGCATTAGGGCCTCTTATCACGTTACGCAGGGGTACGTATTGACCACACTAATAATTATGAAAATGATAACAATGATAAACATAATAATAATAATAATAATAATAATAATAATGATAATATTAATAATATCAACATCGTTTTATCTACTGAGTCATTCCATAAATGTTGTTCGTTAGTGACGGAAATAAATCATAATAATGTTGTTAACATGTTTCAAATATCAACTTAGCGTGTATGTTTTGTAGCAGTGCAACTTCACGTTCAGAAACGTAAACTGTTTTGATGTATAAAATGAATTACTTTTAGCGTGACTTGAAATTTGTTCATAGTTTTTTATTATTATTATTATTATTATTATTATTATTATTTTTTTTTTTTACAGATTCAAAATATCTTCTCCTCGAGTTCGACCCTTTAGTGAAATCATATCTACAAGAACTCCACGAACATTGAAATCTGAATCGACACTCCTTATGAATATAGCTAGATGCGCCGTATCTTTGCGGACGGTACTTTCATCAAGAGCTAGTGCGTACCAAGTAGAAGTTTTCATTCTTGCTATCAGTTGTCCCTCCAAGTTATCTCCCATTTCTCATATGCGTTCTGCAATATTATTACGAGAGAGACTTATAGATTAAAAATCATTAACGAGTTCCGGACATACCTATTTTGCAACAGCTAAGAGACAGTCTTTCACAAATTCTCCGTCAGTGAATAACTTTGAAGTCGTTGCAATAATTTCACAAATTTTGTACCTCGTACGAACCAATCTTGTTCTAGTAACACCCGATGATGATGATGACGACGACGATAATGACGATGATGACGACGATGATGATAATGACGATGATGATGATGATGATGATGATTTTCTGAATTCAATCTTGATTTTAATTCCTGTACAGCCTTTTCACGAGCGGAACCGGAAAACTTTTCTGGTCCATAAGCTTCAGCATGAGTTGAATTAAACTGCCTTTTAATATTATGATGGCTTAGATATCCAAGTTCCTTTCTACATATTAAGCAATGTGCCTTTCCATCCTTTAAGATAACGAAATATTTATCTACCTACTTACTATTGAATCGTCGTTCCATATCCGTACCAGCCGCCAGACTTGATAAACACACTGCGTACAGAACACTGCTACTGCGAGCTCAAGTTGACCGTACTCACTGTCGTTTGAGCTCTGCTATGGTAGAGAAAACGTATTAATTCTTTCACAGCTTGACATCCCTGCTCTAGAGAGAAGTTAAAAAGTAAAGGTGATAGTGCATCTTCTTCTTTTAGCCCGCAGTGAATTGGAAAAGCATCTGACAGAAACTGACCTATACGGACTTTTCAGTAAGTTTCACTGAGACACATTTTAATTAGTTTCTTGGGAATACCAAATTCAATAAGAATATCATATAAAACTTCTCTCTTAACCGAGTCATATGCCTTTTTGAAATCTATGAATAACTGTTGTACTGTACTCTCATACTCCCATTTTTCTCCAATATCTCTCGAATACAAAACATCATTAATGGAAAATGGAGTGCCGTGTACCCTGTATGGATGGATGGATGGATGGATGGATGGATGGATGGATGGATGGATGGATGGATAGATAGATAGATAGATAGATAGATAGATAGATAGATAGATAGATAGATAGATAGATAGATAGATAGATAGATAGATAGATAGATAGATAGATAGATAGATAGATAGATAGATAGATAGATAGATAGATAGATAGATAGATAGATAGATAGATAGATAGATAGATAGATAGATAGATAGATAGATAGATAGATAGATAGATAGATAGATAGATAGATAAGTATATAAATAAATAAGTAAATAAATAAATAAATAAATGACTTACTATAAGCAGGTTACTGTAAAATCAGGAGATTAGTACTTATAAATTATGGAGTTACTGTGGGAGCTCGCAGTTCAGCAAAGCCGGTTTGAAGTCTGTGCGTACGTCACTGTTTTCTGCAGCGCATTCACAAGTGGTGCGGCATTCAACTGCACGTGGACCAGCAGTAATTGCCATTGATGATGCAAACATTCTGCAATATTGCTGGCGAGTGTTTGTTGTAAACAAGTGCACTCGTTCCAAATCACAATTATCGAGCACTTGATCGCTCTGTTTCAACGTGTGCAGGTCCAGAGTTCTTGACGTGCTTTCAACCATTGTTTGAGGTTTCAGATCTCATTCATTCAGCCAACAGTGCGAAGATTTTCAAGATGAAAATACACGCTAAACGTAAAATGACATGAGGAATCACACGCGCTATAAATGAAATGAGAACTGTACCAAAACAAAGTAAAAATGAAAGTGAACAAGAACACTATTATAATCATAGACACAAGACGGTGGGAGATATGGAATTCCATTGCAATTGATATTAATTCTCATATATACAGGGACATCATTTTATTTTTACTTGCATTTTTATTGTACCTGCATTTCTGAATGTACTTCACTCTCACCCCTTCACTAATGTCCTTGCTCCCGTCAGACACACAAACTTACGGCCGCTCTTGCATTCGAAGTCTTCAAGCAGTGAAGTAAACACTGCAGTGTATAGTATGTTTCAGATATATGGTTGCGTTTTCTATAGTAGAAAGAACCTATATTAATAATATCGTACTAAAAATTATATTGAAGAAACGATAAATTCAATTTCAGAGGATATGCTTCAAAATGTTTTTAATAATATGTGTACTGATTTGAAGCCTGCATTGTAATGAACGGCAACCATTTTCAGCAACTTGTTTAAAAATTCAGATTAGCTTATTTTGAATTGAGGTGGCTAGAAGCAAAAGAATGCTAGTGACATTTGTAATAACATGAGTTAAATGCATCCAGTGTAAGAAAAAGTATCAAAAATTTTAGTGGCAAAGGGATATTTTAATCGCATCACACATTAAAATTTAAATAAAAATTTCACCGATTTTACGAAAGCTTAAATATTTAAACCCGATTTTCTCAAAAGTAACTTAAGTGCACTTACAGCCCTTTACTTATGACCCCCTCAATTTAAATGCACTCTCTATATTGTGTGATAACATCAATAATTAATATGCTAAATAAAGTAGACATTACATAACGAACATAGCCGCCTGAGTTTAAAAAAAAAAATGTTACTACTCTACTGTATTTTGATAAATTCCGTAAAAGTGATGATCAAACTGAAAATCGTAATATCGTATTTCCCTACAACATAAATGGATACACTACTTTTCTCTCCTCCTATACCTAGTAAAATGATTTGTTTACATATTGCACTAGTAACATCAAACTCCTGTAATGGAAGGGGGGGGGGCAACAGTGTTTCCAAGTATAGCCAGGTTAATGTTAAAAATGTTGGTAAAAATAAAGTGATGTCCCTGTATAAGCAGTAATCTTACTAGAGGTTTTGGTTTATCTAAAGAAAATAAAAACTTGAGTGGGATTTGACTATTACACGATTAGAAGAAAGTATATAAAGATTAGAAAACAGAAGGTACTCTAATACAATAAACCAGTGATGTCAAAGCAAGCGCATTTTTCCGATCTTGACTCGAGCGCGGGCATCAAGCGCTAAGTATGGAAAGAGGAAGGGTTGTGTATATGAATAAGCAGCCTGTTGCATTAAGAAAACAGTAGTGCACAAACTTCAAAGGGAACGTGAAATTTTATGTCGTTATTTTTATATGGCTTTTTTGTGTTTGACATTATCTACAGTATATTGTCTGTAAAACTACCAGTTTCTTAATATTGCAATTGTGTTTTAACCGTTAATAACTTAGTAAAGAATTAAGAAGGAATATTCACATACTGTAAATTCCATAGCAGTACAACTATACTCTACTAAATGGATGAAACACATCGTTCATAAAGAAAGTGATATCCCGAAAGAAAAAAAAAGCTTGAGTATGATATGATAGCCTAAGTTGGAATTGATATTGATGGTATCTATAGCCCTATAAAAGTAATCAATAAACTAATCAAAACAATATTACAGTACAATGCAAAGTTACCTAGGTGCTGTATAGGCTATCTTTCAACTGTAACTAATATTACATAACAAAATTCTTATCCCATTATGCTTTTAAGGTGATATTGGTGAGGAACTTCCTATCATCAGTATATTAAATTATTTTCTCAAAACCTGCTGAAGCTATAGAGCTGACATTTTTAAAACACATGGGCACGTATCTTTTGCTTATGATGTAAAAGTAGTTTGTTTGTTAATTCATTTTCTTACAAACAATTTCCATGCGAATATTTTCAAAATTTTCAATACACTACCTTCAGTAATACGTATATACGGTATATTAGATTTACAAAAACATTCCGCACGGCTACTAAATAAATATCTGAAAATTTCGATTTTCTATAAAAAAAAGTTCAGAAAATATTTCTTTTGAACAAAAAAATCAGACTTGTGAAAAATGAGCATTAAAATTAAAACTTACATTCTTATAATGCACTTATACTTCTCAGACAAATCTAAAAATTAACATGGATACAGTTTTAATAAGTTCTCTTCCCATTATCCATTGAATCAGTGCTGGCCATCCTTGTATATAGCTCGACCAAGCGGTATATTCTACCTCTTTCGTTTGTCTCTTTCCTTTCCGCTGTAAAGCGCTCAGGCTCTCCTGAGCTCTAAAGCGCGCGCTTGCTCCTATGGGCATCAATTGACATGACTGCAATAAACTATCGATTGACCTACTAAAATATGTCCTAAACTGCCTTGGAAATATATTATTGTATCATCTCATCATTACAAATATCTCGCTAGATCAGTGGTATTCAATGTTTTTTGCTAGCATACCCCCAAAATTTATTTTATCTCGGTACACCCAAACTGCATTACAATTAGCCTTCAGTATAATTCAGTATAATTTATAAGAAATAACAAGACTATGACTGATTCTAAATGCAAAATAAGTGATTATTATTATTATTATTATTATTATTATTATTATTAGCCTATTATTATAATACGTAAGTTACTGATGTAATAACAATATTAATGAATTATGTAAAATATTACTGAAGCATGGAAAAACAAGACTTGATATTATAAAATAAAATATGTCAACTGCAATAATTAGGCTTAGCCCTTGAGACAAACTCGCGTACCCCTGGGAATACGTGTACTATAGACTGAATTCCACTGCGTGTGCCAACTGTACAATCTTCATTGAAGTCTGTGAAGAATACTAGTCAAGGAGGCAAGGTTGATTCAGTTTCATTTTTATTAAAACAGAAAACAGTCTTATTCACTTCAATTATCATTATAATATTGAACAATCTCTGATACGTGACTATCTACTGGTTGTTCAGTTCCAAGTGTGTCATGGCTCGCTGTATGCCGTCATGTGGCTAGCCGATGAGCCTAGAGGATCCAATCTTCCTACACTTCCTCAGAGGCGTATCACCTATGAGCGAGAGAAGTTGCCTAGCAAGTACGGCGTTCATTCTGAAGAGTACGTACCGATACGTACGGTAACGCCGGTAGTGGCAGGAATGTGAACTGTTTGGAAACACGTACTATCGGGATATGGGGAGAGGGTTAAGACGATTACTTACGTATTTGTTGACATTAATTTCGACGGTCAACATGGACACGGAGCATTTGATTTGTGTTGTGGAATGTTGCCGTACGCAACAGATGATAACAAATACCCTCCGTACGACTTGCCCGCCCAAAACACAGTTCGAAAGAGGTTATGGTAGCACACAGACCGTACAGACCGCCATCTGTTGCTGCGACGTTCAAGTTATACCGTACACGTTCTCAAGTTCAGATTGAACGCCTTGAATAATAGGCAACTTCTCTGACATATAAGGTGAAACTCGCTTCAAATCGGTGACTCAACAACAGTGACGTCATGACACACTTTGAAATGAACACCCAGTATAATCTCATACAGAAAAAGCTACAGCATAACCTAAGTAATATAAATAACATAGATGATAGAAAAATTTTAATTAATGATGATGAAATAAACATTAATCATTTTAAAAGGTACAAATTAAAAATAAAATAATAATATTGAACTGCCCCCCATTGAGGGTAGCCCTTACGGACTCAATATATCTTCAAAAAAAATTAATATACATATGTAAACATAGATATTAAATTTTAAAGAAGGGAAACAAAGGAAAGGGCGTGAAAAATTACAATTGCCATTAATATGGCACCATGAGATTAATTGGGATTTGGCAGGATTTTTTAACACAATTATCACAATGTCATCCCTCAGAGATGTTGGCAGAACAAACTGCCGTCGAAATTCTTCGAAAAAAGCTCGTATATCCCTCGAGCAATGTTGACAAACAAAGAAACAAATGCTAGAGAAGTTATGAAAACAAACAAATGCTAGGGAAATGACAACAAACAAATGAAATACAATTGAAATACGAACTGCTGAGCGAATTGCTTATCTTTGCAGGTAGGCTAACATCGGAAAATATTTGTTGTGAGCCAATTCAGATGACGTATTTTAATCTGGGAGCCAAATCGGAAACACAGGAGTGCTACTGTAGACCAGGTATGAGGCTGTTATGAAATGTTAGATCAAGGAAGATATAAAGTGGAGCTATGATTTTCTGCGAAACAACGAAAAATGTAAGAATATTATTTGTCGTAGAGATACAAAATATTACTCCTACAGTAGTCATTAGAGACCGGCAAATCACGCCCGTACCCGGTTGCCATCAGGCTTGGGTTCCGGTGACGCTACAAAGCAAGTTAACTTTTAGACTGAACCCAGTGAGCCCGGGTTTTATAGGTTCAGTCCAGGCGGGACCCAAGAAAGCCTGCCTGTTTGCTCGTATTATAAGGTAGAGTGACTTGCATTCACGGAAGCCAATCTGCGCTGGTTAAGATGAAACAGTACTAGTTTGAAACCTAAGTTCGTTGGCTATTTAGTCACTTCAAAAAATCTTTATCTTATGGTCCAACACGGCAGATATTTCTTGATTAAAGAAACACAGTTTTACGATTTATTGCGCTACAGAATTCATAAAATAATAGGACAATATTATACATTTCATATTCCTGCAAAGTGCATCTGACTCAACAAAATGGTAATATTTCGTAACTTGTGACTAGTTGAGAAGGGAAGGGAAGGGAAGGGAAGGGAAGGGAAGGGAAGGGAAGGGAAGGGAAGGGAAGGGAAGGGAAGGGAAGGGACGAAGAGAAGAGAAGAGAAGAGAAGAGAAGAGAAGAGAAGAGAAGAGAAGAGAAGAGAAGAGAAGAGAAGAGAAGAGAAGAGAAGAGAAGAGAAGAGAAGAGAAGAGAAGAGAAGAAATATGTTGGAAAGATATTAGTAACAATTATTATGAATATCAACAACTATTATAGAAAAATATTTCATTTTAACTTTTTCCTTATCAACAATTAAAAGCCTCATGAATACCTGTAAACTGTATAAAAGTTTTTCGTTCTTCAGAATATTGATTTGCTATTTAAATTCTGAGGGACAGATTTCTTTTTATTTATGAAGGTGAAAGTTTGAATGGTTTGCATTAAATTTATATTACTACGATGAAAAGGAAAGTGCAAGTAATTTATAATAACTGTTGGCTTTTAATGGATATTACGTTGACGAGAAATAGTTTTCTTTGTCTTTATTAACGGTACGTTTCAGAAGGCAACAAATTAAGCTTTCAGTAGTTTATCTACATCTATAGGCTTCTTGTCAGGTTTGAATGACTTGGTTCATATTTATCATGCATCTGAAAGCAGCAGTCTGGCGCAGGTCGGAGGAACCCAACAGTCCTTTCGGGTTGCTCTTAGGACTGTTTGGGAGTCACGTGCAACCACACTGCCTGCCTGCTTGAGAGGGAAGGTTGCAGGCGGGCGAACGATACAAAGCGTAAGCCCGCTCACGGACGTAAACAGTCATGGGCAAGCCTGATCGACAGTTTGCCGGCCTCTAGTAGTCATATACCTCACACCAATTCCGTTCAATCATCGTACAGAACATATGGGGCCGGTCTCATCAACAGATGTTAACACGTAACAGCTTGTAACATCATTTTAATCAGTGAATTGACAAGAATTTTGTTGACTGAATGTTAACGTGATACAGGGTACAGCAACTAACGTTTCCCATTTTCAAAATACCATAAGTGGTGTATAGTTTAAAGAATTTACAAAGCATGAACACTGTTAGGCACGTTATAGTCTCTTATATTTTACAGATTATTACCATATTTTTTTTCTCTCTCTCTGCAAAGTGTGTGGCGTGACATAGCGATTTCCTCAAGAATTGCATTTCTGAGGCTGTTTATATCAGGGAGTCTACAAGCTTAGACCTTAGTCTTCAGATATGCCCACAAAAAGAAGTCTGGTGCAGTGAGGTCTGGAGATACGAAGGGCCACTGACTATCGCCGAATCTGGAGAGAAATCGCCCAGGGAAAGCAGCACGTAGCGTGGTCATTGAAAGATGTGCCAGTCCTGTTGAAACCACAGGGTCTCAATGTTTCAGTTACGACGTGTCAACGACGGGAATGCCTTGTCACTGAACGACACCAACTCCTCTGCAAAGCCGTTCTCACACGTTCAATATTTCCAGGTTCCGCGAGGTTTGTTTTGAACAGATCCGATTTCACGCCACTGGCTCACCTACCGACTGATTATATTTTTCGTGACGGTACAATTCTACGTTGTCGATTATCGCCAAATATTCGCCGAAACTCGCTCTTTACAGCCACAATTGACTTCCTTGATAAATAATGTTCTACGCACTGCGGCTAAGGCCAACGTTCCATGGCTGACTAAATCCAGGACCACGCTCTATCCCAGTCATGTGTCTAATCGACACAGCCGAACAATGCTACATAGGCAGGAGCTACAATGAAGGAAACCCTCTTTTAAATGAACAAATAGTCAATACTAATAATCCATTATTCAATTTATTTAAATTAATTCCACAAAACCAAACAAAATCAGCCCCCGCACAGGTCCCCCCACCCCTCACTCCACTTCCGGTTCCGCTAGACGTTCATTAGGTTAAGATCAGTGTGAGCACCGACCGACTTTCAGTCTGAGCCAAGCCATCGCTGAATAAACATCAAAACCAGTTGTTTGAACGTAAGTTACTTGCTAATCATTTATATCTGACCATCCGTATACAACATATTCCAATAGCTCAACTTTTATCTTCACAGTATGCAAGCCTAGGCTGAAAACCGGAAGGTGACAGCCCAGCATTCTTAAGGAAAAATTTAATATCTAAAATTTGGCAGGTAAAGGAAACAACATCAGGTATTATGATAACCAATCGCTGTAATTTATATTAAGCAAGTGTTTCGCACGCCATGTTTTACCTCTCTAAGTGCATCATTATGTGTGTATGTGATTAACATCGGACAACTACTGAACTTTACCCATTAAGTAATGAATTTCATGCCTTTCTACATTTTAATATCATAGTGGCACCAAGCAACGTGTTGATACTTAAAAACTGGTTTATTCCATTTGAAAAAGTCACAACAACAAGCATCAACTTAACCACAATGTATATCAGACAATGATGGACATTCTAATAGCAAATGAACATTGTTTTTAAATAACTGTTTTTAATTAACTGTGTATAAGTGTTTTATTCGTTTTCATGTTACTATTTTAACTGATAATGGGTCTATATTATATGTTTTTCGTGCTCACATAATGATCATAGCGATATCACATGTATCTATTTGGCATGGTTAACATGTAGTATCTTTCATACATCTGAAGATGGCACATACAAGTGCCGAAAACGTTCATGTAAAAAACTAGTAAATACTTTCTATAATCAGATAAGCACAGACGGTCTATTTAAAACTTTATTATATTGTAACTTGCTTATCGGAAAACTCCTAACAAAATGAGTATATATAAGAAAGGAATTAGATATATATAATCTGAACGATAAAACTTACTTACTTACTGGCTTTTAAGGCCCTCACATAAGCCCGCCATTGGTCCCTATCCTGAGCAAGATTAATCTAGTCTCTATCATCATATCTCACCTCCCTCAAATCCATTTTAATATTATCTTCCCATCTACGTCTCGGCCTCCCTAAAGGTCTTTTTCCCTCCGGCCTCCCAACTAACACTCTATATGAATTTCTGGATTCGCCCATACGTGCTACATGCCCTGCCCATCTCAAACGTCTGGATTTAATGTTTCTGATTATGTCAGGTGAAGAATACAATGCGTGCAGTTCTGTGTTGTGTAACTTTCTCCATTCTCCTGTAACTCATCCCTCTTAGCCCCAAATATTTTCCTAAGCACCTTATTCTCAAACACCCTTAACCTATGGTCCTCTCTCAAAGTGAAAGTCCAAGTTTCACAACCACAAAGCACAACCGGTAATATAATTGTTTTATAAATTCTAACTTACAGATTTTTTGACAGCAGACTGGATGATAAAAGTTTCTCAACCGAATAACAACAGGCATTTCCCATATTTATTCTGTGTTTAATTTCTTCCCGAGTATCATTTATATTTGTTACTGTTGCTCCCAGATATTTGAACTTCTCCACCTCTTCAAAAGATAAATTTCCAATTTTTATATTTCCATTTCGTACAATATTCTCGTCACGAAACATAATCATATACTTTGTCTTTTCGGGATTTACTTCCAAACCTATCTCTTTACTTGCTTCCAGTAAAATTTCCGTGTTTTCCCTAATCGTTTGTGGATTTTCTCCTAACATATTCACGTCGTCCACATAGACAAGCAGCTAATGTAACCCATTCAATTCCAAACCCTCTCTGTTATCCTGAACTTTCCTAATGGCATACTGTAGAGCAAAGTTAAAAAGTAAAGATGATAGCGCATCTCCTTGCTTCAGCCCACAGTGAATTGAAAACGCATCTGACAGAAACTGACCTATACGAACTCTGCTGTACGTTTCACTGAGACACATTTTAATTAATCGAATTAGTTTCTTGGTAATACCAAATTCAGTAAAGAACGATACCAAACCAAGTACAACCATGTAGAAAGAATGGACATAGACAGACTACCATTTCGTTTTAAGAATTATAAACTGCTAGGGAAAAGAAATATAGGAAGACCCAAAAAACGGTGGCATGAACAAGATATGTAGATTGCTACAGACAATAATGTCTAACGCGTGAAGGAAGAAGAAGAAGACCTCTATTCGGCAAAGATAACTGCATATTTTTACATTAAATAGCAGTACATAAGTCTGGCTTCACTATCCATAGGCTTATTGAAATTACACAACAAACAGCACAGGATTCTTTCGTATCAGCTACAAGGGTCGGTCCGGTTTTTTTTGCCACTACTGTACACGAACGTACTGCTGGCATCTACCAGACCGTGTCTGTGCTGCAGTACGTCATGTATCAGGTCTCAATGCTATCCTAGTTTCATCACAGAATAACACACAATGCCATTCCTCTATAATCCAGTTCCGATGAGCCAGTTTCTTCTACGAACACGATTTTGCAGGCGCAGTCCACAAGATTTATGGAGCTCCTGGAATGAGGGCCACCTGATGCGTCTCTGCTCACAGTCTGCAGTTGACGCTTGTGTTCTTGAGGCTCGGGCAAGATCTCTCTGTAGTTCCCTGGAGATGCTGTTGGGGCGTCTACGCGCTAAAATCTGAATGTAACGGCCGTGACGTGATACTGTGGCAAAGGACGACCGTTCCGAGGTCGATCGTCTACACTGTGGATCTTTCTGTATCTTCTCCACGCCACTTTGGTTAACACCTATTCTATTAGCAAATCTAATTGGGTATGACCAACCTGTAACAGGGTCACTATTCGGTCTCTATCGAAACGTCGTGCAGTCCTACGAGCATGCTGTAGGCCTATGCATCCAAGCACAAACAGACTGAATACTACAACATTTATTGAAAATAAAAGAGTGGCTATAGCATAGAGCTAAACGTACGCTTGGGTACGTTTAGAAAACAACATATTGACAAAGTCTTGTGTTTAAACATGAAAAGACGCATTATCCATATTTCATGTAGAACTTTAGTTGATTATCCGTATTTTGTCTTTATGCAAAACTTTTGTTGATAAGTGTGTATCTGAAAAGATGAATTTCCACGAATAATATTTGCTAAGGTTATTTCGTGAATAGGATATTCAATAAACACTATTAATGAAATGAAAGTTATAACGTAATTTTATTCATTTAATTCACTTGCATATAGAAATTCGTGCACTCAAGGCGTAGAAGAGGGCCTCTGTAGAAGTTAGTACTGCTTGCTATCTAGTGTTAAGAATCTGAACTACAGATGAAGTACCGGCACAGTCTAGTACAGGCATGTCACAAGTCAGACACTGAAAGTGCAGTGTATGTGCGCGGAACGCCGGTCTGTGCAGATTGCGTCATTCACGTGTTGCTCTTACCAGTTCTTAGCGGGAGGGATGTACAAGAATCTAGTCTGCGCTTCTAGTGTTCAATTAAATTGACATTTGGACATTATAAACATACTTAGCAGAAGGAAAAAACACAATTATTGTCAGTGTCTATATTTGACAATAATTGTAACACAAGAAAGAATAGACTTACTCAGTTACAATTCACAAAGGAGTCGTTTGTAAAGAATCATTTATTTACACGATTTGTATGCAGTATTTGAAGAAGATATAAATATTGCAGTAATTTCGAAACAACAAAAAACGAACACAATATTTCATTTTACGTAGTAGGTACTGATTATTTCAAAGTAATACTCTTTCATTGTTCCTCAAGCATTATTGGGACCATTGGTGCACAAATGTTAAATAAATATTTTACTCCCAATTACATGCAATAGGACATTGTGAGGCTTTTACACTAGAATCATTTGTTTGCTGTATATTACTATAAATTCACATTATTATTAATAAATTGGATAAATTAAGCTTGAATTGAAATTTATATATAGTTTATTTGGAAAACGTTGAGAGCAAGTATCAGCAAGTTGGGAGCGTTACTGAATTGAGTTGAAATAGTACTTCACAAGCTGTGAAGGGAGGACATTTTCTTTATGTCAGGTTTAAAGATTTATTAACGTAAGTATATTAAGATAATATAGTAACGTGAGATGGAAAATTCTCCATTATGTATTATTTTTCCAGAAAAATTTTCCGCCTTACAAATAGTTGCTTTCTTCCTTCCCTTACAACCTCAAGACTCTCATATGTATTCTTCACTCAATATTCTCATCACTTATGAGCTTATCAAATAAAAGTTCTAAGTCGTCTAACCATTGATGGCTGTGTTAGTACAGACTCCAAAACAACATCATTGTCATGTTTGTCTTGCCGTGAGAGTACTGATTAAGAAATAAGAGCAGGCGAATATCATATTTTGAGAACTTTACTAATATGATTTAAATTCTCATATCACTATTAGGTCCACATGATATGATGAAAGCCTTTCATTTTAAAATAATTACTATTGGCTGAGGAAAACATCATAACAGTTACGTTATATGATTCGTGATTTCTCTTCTCCGTTATATCTGTGGACTCCTCACTTTATTTTCCATAACGCATTCACAATCACAGCTCAACGAGCACCAGTACTGATCTGTGTTACTGAAACAAAAGCTGATCTGCTACTGCAGGTACTGTACAGCCCTGTCGCGTTCCCCTCCAAGCCGATTCACCCCCTCCAGATAGGGGAATAGGAACTGCACAATACACAGAGGGTTTTGACATACCTGGTCTAGTACATACAGTCACGAAGCTTGAGTTGTGAGGGTGCTAGGAGCAATAGACTGTGCCGGTACTATTTCGCATTGTCTGTAGTGAGGCGATAGTAGCGATCCTTGTGGTTAGCAACTATCTATGGATGCATATTTACTACGTATTGAGCTTCGTGACTGTATATACTAGACTGTGGTACCGGTATTGATTTTTATTCACAATTCAGTATTACTTGCCATCTATTATTAAAAATCTCGACTACAGCTGAATAAGTGAACAGAGGAATTGTGTGAAGCACGCATCTTGCATTTTATTAAACTGAATATGACCTAAACACAAAGAAAGTTTTTATTTAACTTACGTTAATTCTAAATAAAATAAAACTTCGGATCTCAATATACATTTGTCTTGTAATAAAATCATTGAAGATACTATCATGGAATTGGCATCCTTTTCTTTTAAGTAAAAGTGTTTGATAATGAGAATTTTGATTTGTTGTTTTGTAGTTTGTTAATAGTAGGGTTATGATGTTCCCCGTTGATTTGAACGTAGGGTTTCAGTGAAGATGAGTTGTCACTGCTTCCTAAAACTATTCCCCTCCACTAACTGCAAACAATTGCGAATCAGGAACGACAAGATTATTTCGACAATATTGCAATGATACATGATCGTAATTTGTTGAAACTGGACGAATTCTTATATGGGATTGGTCACTGATTTTATGAGCGAAATTATTATCATAAAGTCTTGTCTCTGGAAATGGTGACGGGAAGAATGTTGATGATGAGGACGGTATTGCAGATGTGATGTTAACGATAATAATAGTTATTTTAGTGAGGATGTTAGTGCAGACGGTGGTGATGACGTTGATGTTGCTGATGATAGAATGAAGATGAAAATATTGGTTTTAAATGGCAACGATTGTGATATGCTCATCTTTTATACAATTATATTTTTGTCTCCTTTGCTGTGGAAGCCTTCGGTCCTTGGAGTCATGACGCTAAAGTTTGGTATCTCAAATTGGCCAAATTTTGATCTCCATTAGTGGAGATCGTCGTTGCACTACTTATTTACGTCAACGTTTAAGTATTGCAACTCAACGCGGAAATGCAATGAGCGTTTTGGGTACTCTTCCAGAGTCCAGCCCTTTGGACGAACTCTTTCTCTTATAAAATTTATTAAGTATTCCGTATGTAAATATTTGTATTTAGTTTTATATACTGTATTGTTCAAATTGTTTCAAATTTTCAGGAAATATGTAGCCATTGAAACTGTAGAGAATGACCTACTTTAATGGAGATAAGTATAATTTCATAAAATTTAAGTAAATAATATTGTATGCATGTATTTATTCACACTGCAAATGGATATATACCCGGTGGCAGTGTTAACTAATTACACTCAATAATGACAATTAATAATAAACACAACTAATAAAAAACAATAATTAATAATAATAATAATAATAATAATAATAATAATAATAGTAATAGTAATAAAATATAATAATAACAAAGAGCATCCTAATTTAAATGAAGCATGGTCACTTAAAATAACATTTAAAGTAAATCTAATTTGTATCTTAACCCTAAGTTCGAACTGAGACCCACGAGTGTGACAGGTTCATACCTACACAAGTACCTTTCGCCACTACACTTATTTCGCTGTCAACTAACTCACTCAGTGCACTGATTCTACCTGATTTCACTAACACTTCCAACCATTTCACTGTTCAAATACTTTGCACAGCCACTTCACTGAAACCAACACACTTCACTTACATAATAGACTTCACTGACACAGCACACTTCCTCACTGATAGAACACTTCAAATAACAAGATATCAATTACACCCCTTTAAATAGTTACTACCGTCTATTAGTAAAATCCTTAAGCCTATTTTTAAATACATTTTTGGTTATATTAGTATTTATAATATAATTTTAAATAAAATAATCTTTTATACTTGATTATGGTCGTGTTCATTATCATCATCAACGGGAACAGAGATTAAAAAATCTGCATACTAGTGTTTTTGACACAAGATCCACAGTGGACTCGGCCATCAGGTACCACCTCAACGTCCGAGTATGAAAGCTTACATACAAACCATTGGAATAAAGGTACATACTTATGCAGGTCAATAACGTAGAATTTTTACTAATTACTGCTTTAATCTCTTTACGAGTTCTCCACGTCTGTAATCGCTCACACAAAGCATCCAGGTTTGAACATGCCAATGATACGTTCAAAGGTCAGCCGTCTGTTGGATTTAGACGTTTGTATGCGGTGGTCGGGTCAGATATTGATGAAATTTCTCTACACACGGGTGCGCGTGACAGCTATCAAGAGTTTTTAAGTGATTGAAGCGCTCAAAACACCGGACAACGGAAACATACCACACAGAGTTTCCTGGTATACAAGTTTAACGAAAACATATCACAGAGATGTCTTTAGTGTATGGGTTTAACAGAAATTTACCACAGAGAAATCCCTGTTAAGTTATGTTTAATGAAAACATATGACAGATTGATTCCAGATATATCTACAAATTAATTAAAACCTCATAGATCTCAGATATAAAAATTTAACTGATCAGTTTTATAAAAATTCAAAAGCAACATCACAAAAATAAACCGACATCTGCCATACAGAGTTTTCTGACACGCATTTAATGTTAATGCATCACATAGAGATCGCAGTACAAAACTTTAACAGGAATATAATAGACGTCTAACAGATCAGTTTATATGCACGCATTAGAAATAAATAATAGTCCAGTATTCCCTGATAAAACATTAAAACTGCGTACGTCCAGTATTTAATGGCGATAGATTGTTCTTAATCAAGTGTCAAGTTGTGCGAATTTAGTTAGAAATTGTATGCGCTGATATGAGACTTCACTATTTCACGACGATTGAGTTGTGATGAAGGTGATGAATAGGCTTCGAGGCTTTGGACCCAATAGAGCAGTTTAGTGGGAAATCCGCATAACGGCGTACTGAGTATAGTGGTAAAGGGTACAGTGGGTGGGGGTACTGTAGAATGAATGCCAACAAATACGCAAAGGAAAACGCTCTGGATTTGAAGGTTCTGACGAATAATTTGGTTTTCATACAAACCCATTTTCAAACTGTGTCTGAAACTATTACACGGTTAGAGCAAGAGATGCCGGAAGCCCTCAAATTAATTGAGAAAATGATGCAGAGAATTAATGAGACACCAAGTACACCGGTTACTGAACGTGTAAAACAGAAGTGGAAATCAATTTTATGTAAAAATAACAGATATTAATAATAATAATAATAATAATAATAATGTCTTATTTTCGCTGGCAGAGTTAAGGCCACAAGGCCTTCTCTTCCACTCGACCAGCTATTGAACATTGTTTAACATAAAAAGGAAATTAGTGGACATAGTGAGAATAAAGGACTGTCTCTTAGAGACTGCAATGGCGTTACGTTTTTTTTTTTTTTTTGCTTCTATCACGTCATGCGACGTAGAGCGCAGCTTTTCAGAGTACAAACTGTGTTTGACAGATATGCGAAAAAGATTTACGTTTGAGACATTGAAAATGTATCTTGTAGTACATTGCAATTCGGTACTGTAACTGCGCTTCCTAAAGACGGCCAATAAGATAAATGAAGCAATTAAAATTGCTACATGTTTTTTTCCACCATTAACACTGTGTATAATTGAACACAAATGCTTATAAAAGACAGGAAAATAAATGCTTTTCATATTCTTTTGACATTGTCATTGTGTAATGTATATTTACTTTTAGAATCTACATATGTGTGTGTTTCCCCATACTACCGTACTCTACTCTAAATAGCAACATTGTTACCTCGACACATCTCTACCTTTCACTACCTGCAGCGAGTCAACAACCTATAGTGCATGCACAGTAAACTTATTGTATCGGGTCCAAAGTCTCGAAGCCTAGTGATGTGATTTGATACTTGAATGTTTTGACTACTGAGACTGCTAATATTTTCAAACTCTGTGAACAGATTATGGACGTCGAATATATTTAACGGTGCCAAAAGTGTTTCTATATTTAACATTTTGGAGAGAATACGGTATTTTTAAAACATTTCTTGAAAAATGTCGATGTAATTGATGAAAATGTAAAACTCTTTCAAACATCACATGTAGTACCATAATAACGCCAATAAAACTGGAAAAGCGATGAAATTAACACACACAGGAGCAACTTTGTGTTATAAGAGAGATCAGATGAGGTGTGGACAGGAGCGACGGGGTTCTGACTGAGCGCTGCTGTCGCTCTCATGGCGGGAGACTGAAAATGTTGAGTCATGATGATACAACCATACACGTTTCCGTAATAATGACGCAAGCATGCACGTGTTCTTCCAGGCTCGTGTCAAGGTTAGTGAATCGGTCTCCAAGTGACTAGCGACTGACATGGTACACGGCGTTTTCGTGTGCATTTCAAGTGAAAATGCAAGTAAATGTAAACTGTAGGTCTATAATGGCTAATCAAATGCTTTTAATTGAAAAAGTGTATATATTTTATGATTCATATGCGGTAACCTAGTCTGCCAAGCAAGTACGAAGGCGGTTTGAAACACGATTCCCGGTGAAAAAATTTCATTACAAAAATATATAATATTTATAGGCGTAACAGATCGACTATTGATAAGATTTTTTGTATTCGACAAATATTGAATAAAAAATGTTTGGTTTATTTGGCTATAGTTGAATCTGTTATCCAATATGGTATAACTGGATGGGGAGGCATTACAAAAACTGCTCTTCTTCCTCTAATTATGTTGCAAAAACGTATAATCAAAATTTGTTTGGAAAGGCGACTGGATTAGCCAATATATTTGATCGATTCCGAATTGAATGTTTTTAGAATTGACCAAATTTATAAATACTCTTTAATGAAATTCTATCATAAAAATAGAATGAAATTTGTAGCTCAGCCACATGATCATAATACAAGACGAAATGAAATTCTTAAATTAGTTGAACCTAAATATTTCACATCTGCTGCTTTACTACACAGTACAAATTATGGTCCACGTCTATATAATTCGATAATAAAATTTCATCCAGAATTGACTACTTTAAGCAATGAAATTTTCAGATCCAGAATTAAAAAATTTATATGACAGACTTCCCTGTATTATATTATGTACCATGTATTGTAAAACGAGGTTATTTCTATCCTAAGTATATTCTTTCTATCTTATCTTGGTTACTATATCAACATGACTTGTACTAATTGTACTACTAATAATAATTTAATATTAATCCACCGATCTCAACATCGTCTCTTTTTTCACTCAGTTATTACTAGTATTATTATTACTAACTTTATTATCATCTTCATGTGACATTTTTCTTAAGTATTTTGTCGTATATTTATGTAAAGGAACAGTCCCCGAACACGAGCTTTGCTCTTTCGGGGTACTTTAATGTAATGTTTTTATGTATATGTTATGTATAAGCGTACAGTATTCAGTTATTGATAGATTTCAAAAGCCCTATGACTCGGTTAAGAGAGATGACATTCTTATTGAATTTGGTATCCCCTAGTCCACACCTGTGGAGTAGTGGTCAGCGCGTCTGGCCGCGAAACCAGGTGGCCCGGGTTCGAATCCCGGTCGGGGCAAGTTACCTGGTTGAGGTTTTTTCCGGGGTTTTCCCTCAACCCAATACGAGCAAATGCTGGGTAACTTTCGGTGCTGGACCCTGGACTCATTTCACCGGCATTATCACTTTCATTTCATTCAAACGCTAAATAACCTGAGATGATGATACAGCGTCGTAAAATAACCCAATAAAAATGGTATCCCCTAGAAACCAGTTCGAATAATTAAAATGTGTATTAGTGAAATGTACAGCAGAGTCCGTATACGCCAGTTTATGTCGAATGCTTTTTCCAATTCACCGCGGGCTAATGCAAAGAGATGCACTATCACCTTTACTTTCTAATTTTAATCTAGAGCAGTGGTCGTCAGGACTCGCTGAAATGTGCAAAGGGTAAATGGAGCCGTCCAGTGCGCCCCGTCGTGCAGCAGGAAGAGATAGAGAGCATACCTCCTAGCAGCTACGAGAGCACTATGGTGCACTGTGTTCTCTGCGGTAAGAGACGCTAGCCCCAAGATGCTCTGCGCTGACGACCGCTGCTATAGAGTATGCCATTAGGAAAGTCCAGGATAACGGAGAGGGTTTGGAATTGAATGGGTCACATCAGCTGCTTGTCTATGTGGATGACGTGAATATTTTAGGCGAAACTCCACAAACGAGTAGAGAAAACACGGGAATTTTACTGGAAGCAAGTAAAGAGATAGGTTTGGAAGTATATCTCGAAAAGACAAAGTATATGATTATGTCTCGTGGCGAGAATATTGTACGAAATGGAAATATAAAAATTGGAAATTTATAGTTTTAAAAGGGGAAAAAATTAAAATATCTTGTCCACACCTGTGGAGTAACGGTCAGCGCGTCTGGCCGCGAAACCAAGTGGCCCGGGTTCGAATCCCGGTCGGGGCAAGTTACCTGGTTGAGGTTTTTCCGGGGTTTTCCCTCAACCCAATACGAGCAAATGCTGGGTAACTTTCGGTGCTGGACCCCGGACTCATTTCACCGGCATTATCACCTTCATATCATTCAGACGCTAAATAACCTAGATGTTGATACAGCGTCGTAAAATAATCCAATAAAATAAATAAAAATTAAAATATCTTGGAGCAACAGTAACAGATATAAATGTCACTCAGGAGGAAATTAAACGCAGAATAAATATGCGAAATGCCAGTTGTTATTTATGTGAAAAAGTGGATCTGGTTGGCGAGTTGATATAGCGCTGGCTTTCTATGCCCAAGGTTGCGGGTTCGATCCCGAGCCAGGTCGATAGCATTTAAGTTGCTTAAATGCGACAGGCTCATGCCAGTAGATTTACTGGCATGTAAAAGAGCTTGTGCGGGACAAAATTCCGGCACATCCGGCGACGCTGATATAACCTCTGCAGTTGCGAGCGTCGTTAAATAAAACATAACATTTAACATTAATGTGAAACGGTTTTGTCGTCCAGTCCGCTCTCAAAAAGCCTGAAAATTATAATTTATAAAACAGTTACATTACCGGTTGTTCTGTATGGTTGTGAAACTTGGACCCTCATTTTGAGAGAGGAACAGAGGTTAAGGATGTTCTAGAATAAGGTGTTTTGGAAAATATTTGGGGCTAAGAGGGAAGAAGTTACAGGAGAATGGAGAAAGTTACACAACGCAGAACTGCACGCATTGTATTCTTCACCTAACATAATTAGGAACATTAAACCCAGACGTTTGAGATAGGCAGGGCATGTAGCACGTATGGGTGAATCCCGAAAAGCATATAGGGTGTTAGAAGGCAGGCCGGAGGGAAGACCTTTGGGGAAGTCGCCACGTATATGGGAGGATGGAATGGAATGGAATTTAAGTGAGGGGGCACGGATGGCCGAGCACTGCGACCTGTTGAGATTTATTGCGCTAACCCTCGATATGGAATGAGTTGAGTGCCGTAGATGACCTACGCTCACCAACCCACCACGTGACTCCCTAACGACCGGAACCTACAGCCGACAGAAATCCATATACAGTGAAACCTTTCCTTACGGACATCCCCAAGATATGGACAGTCCTCAAATACGGACAGATTTTTATGTCGCACCTGAAATAATATATAAATAAAGATAAATTAAACTCTCGTTTACGGACACACGGACACGGACAGCTGTTTCACAGTCCAAAAGCTAGCTTTACCTCCTGACTGCGGACAGAACTTGGATTTCAAGACCTAATGCGTTACAAAAATGGAAAATTTAGTTCTGAGAACTGTACAGAAATTCTTTAACATGAGACAAGACAATAAGGTCTACCACTAGCCCAGCCGGATACCCCTTGTTAGCTGGAAGCGGGAGGATGAACAAAGTCATAAAATTTAATCTGTCTGATGGGTCCAAGGTTTCCGTGATCGTGAAATTCTATTCGATACATGATAGGGTTCCTAGGATTATTCTCTTCACTTCAATCAGTTGTTCTGTTTCCAGAGATATGGCACCTGAACGTAAAGGTTAAGTTGAAAACTGTAACTTACAGTACTGCATAACTGTAGACCTAGAATAAAATTGCATGGCACAGTACTATATTTTCCTTTTTCGGTCTTATCTGCTGTAGTTCAAAGTTGCAAAGAATTTACTGTAGTACACTGTATTTAGAATTAAACGACAGTAATACATTTAATTTAAAGCGTGAAGGGATACATAATGCATATTATAAATTTACTGTTAGATTGGGGAGCCTCCCTCCCAATAAAGGACACCTCCTAGATGCGGACTGCTTGTTACGTCCCATAAATGTCCGTAAATGAGAGGTTTCACTGTACCATTCCTGCTTCGGCAACTTCCCCTAAGACCCCCCTGTCGGCCCGAGGTGAAACTCCTCCACCGAGTAGGTCCGCCTCGATGCTCGTTGCAGAAGCCATGCAACATCGCTTAGCTACATTCCACGGAGGCCGGTCGAGAGAGCCAGTAGTTCCGGGAGGCCTGTGGAGTGATCTGTAAGAACAGAAACAGAATGATGAGGAAAGGATGATGGAGGAGGAGAGGAAGTGGCGAAGATGAGTGGGGTTCCAATCGCCTGATAAAGTTACCTGATATTCATCCATAGGGGTGAGGGAATACCCCCGAGAAAGCTTCACCCAGGCAATTCGTCCTGACCGGAAATCAAACACGGGAGTTCGGAGTTGGACTCGCTAACCCCTCAGCCACAACGGTGGACAGATGGGAGGATAATATTAAAATGGTTTTGAAGGAAGTGGAATATTATTTTAGAGACTGGATTAATCTTGCTCAGGATAGGGACCGGTGGCGGGCTTATGTGATGGCGGAAATGAACGTCCGGGTTTCTTAAAAGTTGTAAGTAAATAAGAAAGTAAGTAAGTAAGTAAGTAGTATTTTATTATCATCATTTTTTGTTCAATTTCACTGCTTGTGAATTTGTGATCTGGTGGAGTGTAAGAGAAGGCACTATTGCCTAACTTCTTCAGTATAAACAAAGAAGGGAAGAAAAAAACAAACAAACAAAAGAACAAACAAACAAATAAATAGAATTCGGTTATCTTCGCTTCTGGTGAAATGTATGGATCTGAAACTTTTAATTTTGTTGATGACTGCTTCTCTAATTCCCAGCTCATACTATTCTGCTAAGAAGTTATGGGTACCCAGACTTTCTGGACGGTCCTTATAATTTAAATCTGAGGTTCGCCAAAGACAATATTAATTTCTGTACTTCTCAATGAACTCTCTTTCAGTCTCATTAGACCACTTCGTTACACTCCCACACACAGATAACTTATAAAAAATATCCTTCAATCTAGTCGTACTGCACCGGAACTATGCAAATAAAAGCAATGAAAACAGCAGCTCCTACGGAAGACCTGAAATCAGCTGGTGAAGAAGCAGGTGGTTGCCAGAGCGGGAGACTGGCGCATATTTGTCCAAGGCTTGTGCGCACACAGTTTACATTTGCCTCTCGCCTTGAGCAGGCTACATCTGCCTAACCGGCTACTGTTGTTTGCCTCTCGTTATTTCTGCGCAGTTGCAAAAGTGGAAATGCGGCTTTAAAATGCCATGGAAGAATATAATAATTATTATGTGACGTTATTCTTAAATGTTACTGAAATTTAATTTATTCAATTATTGTAACAGTCCAACATAAATATGAGAAATACCATGTTTCTCCTAACCTAAAGTATTTATCAATTATAGTCCCACAAGCTGCATTCCCTTGGACATCATCAGTTTGTGTAACATCTGATTTTGTGGGGTATCAGCTGTTCGGTTGTCACATTGAATGTTTATTGAATACTACTGCCTGCTGGATCGCATCCTATGGCTGCGTAAACTGCTCATCCCTCTTGCTTAGTATTGAGTTTCGCGTGCAGCATTGTTGTCCAGCAAGCAGCCAGGGGATGCGATCTAGCAGGCAGTGTCGAATACATAAGAAGTTATCTGGTCATTTAGCTTCAGGTAAGTTACGGGAAGGTTTATATAGTCGATAACTGCTATCCGACGTTTCAGAAACACTTATCGAAGAAACAGTTCTATCGAACAGATATCTGATGTTCCAGAAACCGGTCATGGGTGCCGGTCGACGGCAATTGGGAAGGCGGTCGTCTGCTGGCGTTTTCGTAGAGAGAGAGAGAGAAACTCAGCGTACAACATAGCCACATCGTACTTCACGCATGTGCAATACAAATAGCGCAGGAGAGAATTTAAATTATCGAAAGATTATCGAAAGACAATAAAGGCCTTAGCCGTTGATCACTATAAGCATGACACCAAACAAACCCTCTTTCCTTCACTAACAATAATTCTTTTCACGGTTCTCAAGCCCACACAATATGCTTTTGCAGTAGTTTCTTGCACGTTGGCAAAGTTGCAACCAGTACTATGATGGCCGGCAGCGTTTTGCTTCTCAACGTTTTTAAAATAATTATACGCCTTAAACACTATTTCCCGTGCCTGTCTGTGCAGTACTCGTCTTTTTTACAGTTCTCCTTTCATTTATTAATCTTACACACAGTATATGTTACTTTTACTTATCTAATGTATTGAAGCACTTACACGTGAACAAACGAATTCGGGGAGCACTTGTTACTGACCGATTCCTATTGGTTCTACAGTAAAAACTTGTGACGTCACATGCCAGAAATCGTGGCTAACTAGAAAGACAGGCTACGGCGCGACGTCACATTCTTACTCATAACATGGCCAACATTGAACAAGTTTATATATAAATCCAAATTTAACATGAATTTAATATAGCAATTCCTTTGTTTTTTAGAGCTTCGAACATGTATTTATATTAGGCGATTGTCAAGATGGCCATGACTAGACCATGATAACCACGTGACTCCGGTTCGTGCCGAAGCCTGTCTTTCTCGTTAGTCACGCCAAAAATGCTACTACGCCTTTCGAGGTGCCGTCGACTCTACCAATCAATGAGGCAATCGTTATACGATGATAATGAGGCAAAAGTGAAATAAGGTTGCTGGGAGACATAAAAATTCTTAAAAATAATTCACAGTTACTAAATCCACTACTAATCCCTTAGTACGATTCGGAATGAATTCTCAGTCCCTATCAGTGACTACCAGTTAAATGAATAAGCTAATTATAACACAATGTTTGGAAAGAGGTTTACACTGCAGGGTCTATATTTTTTCATCAGGTTCACGTTCCCGTCCAGATGCAAGAATCGAACATGAACAGTAGTACTTAATTCTATGAATCTTGTACAATAGCAGGTGACATCGTACCAATTATGTCAGTCTTATTAACGTTTGTTTTTTTGGACAGAGCGGTACCGAAAGTTGGGTTTATTGCAAAGTTTTTTGCTGTGCCTGTACTGCAAATTACTGCCGGGCAACTTGTGACAGTAATCCGGGACTTGTATCATCTGGACAACGAGTGGCTGTGTCGTGGATTATCTCTACACACTTTGACCCGGGTTCAACTCTACTTTATGCGATCTTCCATATGTCTACACAGCTGCAGCCCTCTGTGCTGGGAGAGAGGAATTCCCTCAATTCAACCCACTTCTTCAAGTATTCATGAAGGCACCATGTTCCCTTTTAGATTTGACATATTATATTTGATTCCTGAATGGAAAGATTACTTTAATCTTCTGTCACACCCAGAATTACTCTCGTCAGAGGTTAAATTTTGTGTCAGCGCCGCTGATCATGAGATTAGTGAGTTATAGTAGTAAAAGATGAAAATAAGAATAATATGTTACCAGAATTGCACCCCACCAAATCTCACGAGAAAATGCTCAGTGGTTGATATGCAAATAATCTTATCCGTTGATATATCAGACACTGTCGTTCAAATTTACTTGTCTGTCAAAAATGAAATCCAAAGATATTAATCTGTGAATTTGTAGTTTTCAAAACAAATAACACCTGAAAACATACAAAGACGAGTAGGGTAATGAAAACTCAAATTCTTGTAGGGAAAATAAAACGTACAGTAGCCGTAGACCCAATACTATTGTAATATTAAACTAATTTACATAATAATATTCATGTAAGAATACATTCTGTGTTCTCCATTCACTAAATATATTGTCTCGTTATTCATCTAAATTAAAACAGACCCTGGTACAGACACTTATTCTACCTCACAGCAATTATTGCGACGTTTAGTCCACTGATCTCAGGATTAATAATAATAATAATAATAATAATAATAATAATAATAATTGTTTATTTATACTGGCAGAGTTAAGACCATAGGGCCTTCTCTTACACTCTACCAGGTTACGGAGTATACAATCAGTGAAAAATTTTACAAAAAGTTAAAGAACAGAATACTAACATAGGCCTATTACAAAAAAGTAATGATAATAGCATAATAAATCGATACTAAACAACATGAAAATAATACCATTATAGAAAAAAAAGAAAGTAAAATACATTGAAATATAGTAAAAGCAACTCATTTAGTACAAATTGTTAATATGAAGAACGTAAGGAAGAATATATCAAAATGGAATGTAATAAAACAATAAAAAAGAAAAGAAACACGAAAATTAAATAAAATTCACAATAAAAAGGGTATGATAATAAATTCATCTGGTGATCAAGAGAACAAAAAGGGGAAAGGAAGAAAAAAGATATTTACATATTTTTACAAAACTACCGCAGAAAAAAAGTGCTTATAACTTAAAGGAATCAGAATTGAAAAAATGCAATTTTAGTTTATTTTTGAAGCTAGACAATGTCCGACAGTCTCTGACATGTTGTGGTAGAGAGTTCTAGAGATGAGCTGTAGAAACCGTGAAAGATGAAGAGGAGGAGGATTGATTCCTCCCAGAAACTACAGCGTGTTCATAATGTGTGCGTTCGGTTTGTACTTCACTATTTTGTTATTACTATTATTATCATTATTATTATTATTGCTATTATTATTAGTATCAGTATTATTGTCTCATAGTTTTATACTTTGTAGGTCTAATTTATTTTTACTTACTATTCACATTTTATTATGCCTATTCCTTTCGTCTTATATTCATTTCTATTGACTTGTTGTTTACATTGTATTATGATTATTTACTTCATTTCTTTGTATGTATATGCTGTATTCTGTAAATTTGTAGTGTTTTTTGTATCGCAGTTTTACTACTGGCTGAATGTTAGAGAAGGCCGTATGGCCTTAACTCTGCTAAGTTAAATAAACCATTATTATTAGCACCCGGATGTTAATGACCTAAAAATATCTAAAATAATGATCTATCAATTGATCTAAAAATCAATAAAATTATATAACAAATGACTTAAAACTTTTTGTCTTCATTTAACATTAGAACTGAAAATAAAAACTAATATTAATTTAAACTCGCGAATTTGTATGTTCTAGGAAATAGCAAGTACAAAACATATTACCTTATTCAGAATCATTGCATTAGATAACCACCAGAATGCGCAGGTTCTCGAAAGTTAGGGAATGCCTGTTGTCGGAAAGCACATTTTTTTACTATGAGATAGTCTGCTGATACAACTGGAGCGTACTTGAAATGCTCTAAATCACTGGCAGTGAGATCTTCTTCAATGCAAGAAGTATGAAAAGCTTCAAAAAAGGGTCTGTAAAAATCTGACGATTTATTCTCCTTCATGGATACACTTTGTTGCAGTAAAGATTCGTGGATTTCTTCTTACTTGCGAGTTGCACTGCCCATATTATGTTTATCGTGACCCACATATTGTTGAACAGTGAATTTTCTTTCGGCTGATACCTTTGTTTCGCACAACTTACAAAATAATACTTCACCATCCGTAGAGGAAAACATCATCTCCAAATTCAGACACACACTATCTTAAATGACAAGATTTAGATGGCTTTATTTTAAGCATGGCTCAATGAAACTATGACAACTGAACACCTAACACTTCTCTCTGTCTCTGAAAATCTGTAAATAAATCTGTGACAGTGAAAATAACGAATTAGGGCAGTAGGGTGTAAGAGTACATTAAAATCATAGCGAAACATGGACTCACTCTTTACACCTTAAATGACACAATTTTTTTGACTGATATAATTATAAAAATTTAACGACGTAGTCTCTAAAAAAAAATGCTGAATGTACGAGGCGCATCCAGAAAGTAAGTTTCCCTATTTTTTTTTTTTTTTTGAAGAACACACACTTTCAGAAAAACATTTAGTGTCAACAGGTACAGCAATGTTTCAGCTATTTTTCAACATAGCCACCATCAGAATTGAGACACTTGTCGTACCGTGGGATCAACTTTTGTATCCCTCTGTCGTAGAACTCTGCCGCCTGTGAATGGAACCAGCGTGTGGCAGACGTCTTCAGCTCTTCGTCGTTGCCAAAACGCTCACCGGAGGAGAGAGAGAGAGAGACAGAAAGAGAGAAAAAGAGAGGGGGGAGGGAGAGAGAGGGAGAGAGAGAAGGAGAGAGGGAGAGGGAGAGGGAGAGGGAGAGAGAGAGTGAGAGATAGAGAGTGAGAGGGAGAGAGAGAGATGTTCGGCCCATAGACCTGACAGAGCTGCCGATGAATTTCAATAGGCGCAATGCCTTGTGCATTAAAGAACTTTATCACCGACCGAACCTCGCAGGCGGCGGGAGAAGGAATAAGAGCTTCCATTTCGGACCACTGCTGCCATGCTACTGGCACCAGGCGGGACCTGTCCGGCTGGCATATGATTGATACGTCATAGATCTGTTACGCATGCGCAATTGACACGGCTATTTACGTTTACTTTCAAGGGGAAAAAATCGGGAAACTTACTTTCTGGATGCGCCTCGTATCTGTGAAAAGAACATTTGATTTTTGGTAATTCATTTGTCTTGTAAAAAGTTTTTAATTTTTTGTATTATAGTAAAAAAGAATTAACAGGAGTATATATAGGTTCATCTTACTACTAAATTAATCATGCAATACATTCTAATTTTTCTACAGACCTTACATATACTTTTAGATACCAGAAATTCAGCTTATGTTTAATTCTAACAAGGGTTGTGATGTTTGCCTTATGTTAAACCTTACTGTTAAAAAAATTTTTTTTTCAACATGTGAAAAACTGTGGAAATAGCTCATTTTTAAAACTAGACAATTAAAAACGGAGTTTCAATATCACATAGCCATCAAAAACAAGTGTGCAAAATTTCATCTCTCTAGGATCAATACTTTTAATGTTACATGCACCTAAATGTGAAAAAAATAAGGTTACAGGAAATTGCATTTAAAGTTTTTCAGTACACTCACCCATTCTCAGAACATTCCTGGGCCATAATCATCTTGTTCCTGGGTATCTTTATCTTTTCTCTTCCTTTTCTTATTCCTCTTCTCAATCCTAGCCTCTTTTGTGGACTCCAAATTTTCTTTTTCTGCTTTAGTGATATGATCAGTGTCGATTTGACGCATCGCTTCAACATGTTTGTATCAGATTTTAACCACATATTCTCCAGTACACCTTTTCTTGACATCATTCCATTATTAAAGCATATCTCTGCATCTAGCACACCAATCTGTATTGTCCTCGTGCCAACAAACTCACTTTTTGGGATTCGTTGCCAGATGCAGTGATTAAAACTTTCATTTACGTTCTGAGTACCACCATGTAAACACTTACTCAAAAGATTGTTATCATACAATGCCTTGTAAACAGGACGAATGGCTTCCAAGACTGCTGGAGGCAATGAGTTCTTGTGTCTGTATGGTTGGCCTCCTGCTTGATGTTTCTGCTACCCACACCAAGAGTCTTTCCCTGATGGACACAGTTGATGTCTTGGTTTAACATCAGTTGACTCTTTGTGAAAAAATGTTGCCCAGATAGATTTTTTCATACTTTCTAAGTTGCCTGTATTCCTCCTCATGGCAAGACCAAAATAAAATTGTAAATTGTCGATTTCTGCATCTGTTAATCGGCCATGTTCACCAATAGACTTACCGTCTGATAATTTTTTCCCTGTCAAATCTTTTTTTAGTTTCCTCAGTCTTGAACCTAACCTCTTCTGAACATGGTCGATGCATTCAAGTTTCTCCACCTGAACACTGTCACCATATGGTTTTGTCTCATTCACTTTCAGAAAACCCTTCGAATCCCTGTCTCCTAGATATTTCACATATCGCAGACCTCGGTGCCAATACAATCGTTCAAATATCTTTACTACACCTTCCACTTCCATTCCTCCGCTAGACCCACTGTAGTTCTTGACACATTTGTGGTTTTGTTTTCCATTCACACAACCATGGCAATGCTTTGTAAGGCATTCGACATCCAATACTTTTCCAGTATCGGCTGACGTTATCGTCACAACACCATTCAAAGAGATGTGCCCTCTTTTCTGCCAGCTGGCATCACATGCAGCCACAATATCACAACTACCATTTGTAATTTTGGCTTATTTTGCAGCATTTAACATAGAGCTTTGTGCAACCTCCCTCAAAGAATTCAAATGGTAGCATTTGATTTCACAAATTGTCGATGGAGGTGGTAAGTTCATCATCCCACAAAAAGTTTTAGCTGCAGTTTCTCCCTTTCCAATGCGCCTCATTGCATATGCTTACCTAATATTTACATCATATATGCTATTTCTATTTACAACTGATGACATAACTGTATTTACAAACTTACATAATGCTACATTCTAATACTATCTTAGTAGCTAGGCCCCTTCTACTAATTACATTCTCTACAAGCCTTACACAATCTACATTTTCACAATATTTACACATTACATTTTTCTGAACTAATTTCGAAATTATTTCTAAATCTACAATTAAATTACTTTTAAAACTACAGCTAATTCATTTCCTAAATAATTAATTTTTCTGTTAGAGGCACTAGGTCTATTATGAAAACTGTTCTCACCTTGGAGGTTAGGAAGTACAGACTTGCCATGTGGCCCTGCATTTACGTTACTCACTTTGTCTTTCGATTTGCGTTTCAGTCTGGGGTTGAATTTCTTAATTCTAGGCATCTTGAGCACTTTAAACTAATATAAATATGTTCAAAAACTTTTAAAAACAAAATTAAACTCGACACAAAACAGTAAACAAAGAGACAAACTTCACAAACTATAAACATCAGAATTATGGCCTCCTAGATGTATAAGCATGTACATAGTATGCAGTGGATACCAATATTTCAGACAAAATATCCCTCAGCATTGTACTCTAATTAGAAAAGTATATAAAACAATATATACATTACAAAGGATCGTGTTGACACTAAATGGGGCGTGGCAGTGTTCCTAGCAACGGCATGGTCATTTAAAAGCTAATTTTAACCACAAAATTCCATATTAACATACATATTGTAACCTATATATGGTTTTGTTCAGGAAGGCGCGCTCTTCAAAATGGGACCGAAAAAAAAAAATCAACATTTTTGACCATTTTCACGGCCTACTGCCCTTACGCTTGCCGCGACAGGAAGTAGCTAAAATAAGAACTTTCAACGTGTACGTACCGTACATTGTGGAGCGACATGTTCTTTTTCCTACTACAGGCAGGTTGGAAATAGTAGAATTGGTTGCAGCGGCAACATAAGTATACAGTAGAACCCCGATTATCCGTCACTCTATTAACCGATTGGTAGATTATCCGTCTGTGTTTCTCTCCCTTTCTTTCTGCAGAAATATATTAAGTACCATACATTGTATTAGCACGTTATTTTTTTTCTAGATAGTGTTATTACAAGCCTCTTTTCTTATAAAATATGGTCTACTGTTCGAATTGTCGTTCTGTATAACTTCTATATAAAATATCGTTTGCGGGTGTCAAAAGAAATCTTGTTGTGCTAAGTATAAAAAAAAGTGTAAACAATTGAGTGTTTTGGGGAAAGAGAAACTGTGGGTCACCTTGCATCAGAATACGAGATTGAAGTGTAAAAAGTATGTAAATCTACAATACTAGACCTCCATTATTAATATATTTCCAGAGACAATCATTACAAGAAGATTCCTTGGCCCTTAAAAACCCATCGTTGACAACCAGACTTAAATTAGTGAACTTCTCAGTCACTCCTAGCGTGTTAAATAAAATACTATGGATGAAATTACAAAAGTTTAAATATTATTCATTAAATTTATGAAAATCTTTTATGGTATGGATATCCGATTTTTTCGATTAACCTTTCAGTCCACCCCATTCATTACCACGGATAATAGAGGTTATACTGTAGTTAAGACGGACGCTCAACATGTACATTATCGAGCCACTGACCAAACTTTTATTTATTTCGTAACATTAAAAATAAATTTTAACTAATTTAATATTTTGCAAAAAAAAAAAAAAAAGAATGAGAAGGACTAGAAAAGGAAGTAAAATGCGAAAACAATGGCCAAAAAATTACCTAAAACTTCAAAAATAGAAACTATGAAGAAAAATTGCATAACAGAATTAATATTTTTATAACCAGAGGTTCGTGTTCAGGATTTTAATACTTGAGAGCAATGCATAGGCCAACTGCATGAGGAAAAGATGACGTGTCATCAAAATCTGGGCCCTGATTATTATTGTTATTATTATTATTATCATTATTATTATTATTATTATTATTATTATTATTATTATTATTAATTAGTTTGGGAAGTTAAACTTGAATTATAACCGATTGCAGTATCAGTCATTTCAGACATTTTAACTACATTTAGAATATTAATTAAGCGCCGTGGTAGTCCAGTGGATAGAGCGCTGGACTTATAAGTCTGTGGACCAGGGATCGATCGTACCCTCGATTTATAACTTGTATAGGGCAAGCTCTTGGTCTAGATCTGGGAACTCCGGCTTCCCTGTGTCATCCCAATAAATCTCCGTCATCATCTCATCTCATCTCATCTCATCTCATCGCGGGTACAGCTTAGCCAGCCTCTTATGGTGTCTCTGTCGGTAAATTGAGCTACACAACTAGCTTCATATGGGTGAATGGCCATTAGTAAAAAAAATAATTATATAAAAAATATTTAATCAATTTCACAGTCACTTTAAGATTTAATATCAATTTCTTACATATTTCAGTCCTGGAAAAGACCTCTAATACAGAAGCAAATAAGACAAAGCAAAGCGAAAATAATAATGAATATCGGTACGTTTTTAAGACATGGGCTTCTTGGAAAAACTTACACGTACTATATGAAGGAAATAGCACTTCCTTTAAATATTACCAATCAATTGTAAAAGTCTGTCACTACTTAAATGGGTTACTGAATATCGATGCATCATCAATTATTAGAATGTTAACGTGCGGAAATCAGTTGCACCATCAGTAACTGACAATAACCTAGGAACTCATGAATAGGACCTTTCCTATCTATATTTTTTTTAGTTGGTTATTTAACGAGCTGTATCAACTACGAGGCCATTTAGTATCGATGAGATTACTGTCAATGCTCCTCTGAGGAGTTTAGTGCTGAGAGGAATGCGGTTCCGACTAGTCTAGCGCGGTACTGGAGTGGGAGGGGACAGTGACAGCGGCAGTCTGGAAGGAAGTATAATCATACTGAAAACATTCGCCCAATTTACGAGAGCAGTATGCCTATTAGTTTTCTAACGTATATTTGGCGAGATAAAGATACAACCACTCGTACTTACGTCTTCAGAGAAGGAAAGTATTGTAGAAAATTTTATTTATTTATCTATCTATTTATTTGTTTATTATTTATTTATTTATTATTTATTTCTTCTGGTGAAGTTAAGGCCATCACACCACCAGAAATACAAATACAATCAAATAAATAAAAAGAAAAATCATAATACAACTACAGTAATATAAATGAAAAGAAGAATCATACTATAAAATTTAGTGATTAGTAGAATTGAACTAAATTTCTAAAGTAATCAATTTAAATATACTCTACTGCTGAACTCACTTGAGAAGTAAATCTACTTGATTTGTATTTTAAGATATCACCAACAAATGTTTTTCGCATGACATTATAGGAATCTGTTTTTCGCGATACCAATCACACACATTCTAAAATTCCAATAGATTAAAACCAAAAACTTTTTACAGTATATTTCCTTAAAAATGACTTGTAAAGGTGAAATATTTAATATGAGTAATTGATATAATATTAACATAGCTGACATCAGGGAGATGTTTGAGCAAAAATTGCAACAATATATTTAATATATTAATAACAAAACCATATAGGCCTAGGTAAACAATATGTATATGAAATATTCACACACTACTACAAACTGAAGACTGCATATTTTTGGACGATTAATACTTCCCACTCCGCTCGGCTCGGCTTGGCTGTAGCAACAAAAGAATCTACCTGCAACCCCCCCGCACCGATGGCAAGAATACCTCAGGTCCCAGCACTAAACTCGTCGGAGGAAGAGAGTAGTGATAGCGAGATGGTATTTGGCGAGTTGAGGTCGAGAATTCGCCATAGATTACCTGGCATTCACTTTACTGTTGGGGAAAACCTCGGTAATCAACCCAACCGGGGATCGAACCCGCGCCCGAGCGCAGCTTCAGACCGGCAGGTAAGCGCCTTAACCGACTGAGGCACGCCGGTGGCTCCCTATCTATGTTAAGTGACCATTATGATTATGAAGTAATATCAATAATACAAAAAAGTAATTTACCGAGAAGACTACAGTATATTATTGAAATTAATGACATTACAAAGAGAAACATGTAGACATAAAAAGGGCAAAATATGTCAAATGCTTGAAAATATATGTAAAAGGAAAGTTAATAAAATATAGGAATTAATTAAGAGAAAAGTGTGGAATAAGTATAGAAGAAAATAGTAAATAATAAAAAATGACTGATAAGATACCCCTGATCGCTAAAAATGCAGAACAGCATATTTCAAAAGTTATGTGACAGAGTAGAGACGAGAATATTTAGAAATCAATAAAAGTAAAGAAAATAGTGCAAAAGAGAACTTTTTCAAATAGATACTGAAACAAATACATGAGCTATTAATCAATAAAGACAAAAGTCTAGTGCTCTAGTGGAATTGGCTGTATCATCCACCATTAAATCAACACGTGGAAGTTAGTCGTGCTCTCAATAAATTAACAATGTTAACATAGAGACATGTTAGTACGACCTTTCTATCTGCACTGCGTACTAGGTGATCATTTTGTATGTGGAACGTAAACAGCGGCGCTGCGACCTTATGTTGTTACTCTGTGCGAGTTGGTTGATATTAATCAAATTGACAAACTCCTAGGGCCGTATTCATTTCAGTTTGATTTACTGCAAAGTGTGAGTTCCGTGGACAAAATAAGTTTTTTAGTACCAAAAGTAAACATTTCGTTCATTGATATATGTTTTCTAACACAAAACCAGATTGTATTTGTTACTATCTTTCAAGTACAGTGTGTTCCCTGTCATCTGATCAGTAATAACATATTTTAATTTCCATGATTTATTCGAATCTCTAGTTTTCGGAGCCATATTTGTTTAAACGTGCACCCTCTTGTACCTTTGAACACAAAACGCCTTGTACCATGGAACATGTTCCAAAGTACACGATACTATCGATTTTTGTTTTTATTTTATTTTAAGTTCATGTCACGAAGTAAGTCTGGAATTAAAGAGGCATTCAATTGATCCGGATGCCTTGAAGAAAGCTGTTGAAGCAGTTATTGTTTCTCCAGGAAATAAAATCTCAATCAGAGAAGCCTGCTCTGGTTTATGATGGCAAATACATTTTAAATATGATTGTCAGTTTTTACAGCTATATTCCCACCTATATTCCACGTGTTCCAACTTGAAAGAGGGTATGTTCCAAGGTACATGAACCTGTTGTACCTTTGAACACATTACATCTCCCTTCATTTTATTTTTTCCATCCTTAATAGATCTGTGAAACAGGAAAATACATGTAGTAAGTCGTAAAGGAATCTTAAATAATTGTATCAAGCATTTTTTCATTTAAAAATTTCATTTCCCAAAATTAAAAAAAAATAAAATGTGAAAAGTGTTTAAAGGTACAACAATCTCCCCTACGTTCTACAGTGGAGGAAAGCACGGCGTTCCAAAATCGTTTTGTGGAAATTATTGAAGTACAATAAAGAAGTTCTTCAGAAATCACAACTTCCTGACAGCAAGAGAAGAAAACATGAGCTGTCAAATCCATCAGGGAAGTAATAAAACAGGAATTTGGCATGGAAATGTCAAAAACCAGATTATGAAAAAAATGTAATAATATGAGAAGTCGACTGAAATCGAAAACAGACCTAAAACAGACTGGCAACAAGAAAATCATTTTAAGGGATTGGGAAGACAAATTATACTTAAATTTATCGGATGTGAACAGAAACTCTTCAATCAGTGAACTGGCAGATAAGAATAAGAATAAATGAAAAGTTATTTTATTTTGTTAATTGATTTCTCATCCCATTAATTGCACTGGAAACAGCGTATCTAGCCTTTCAATGTTTCTATACTAAACAGTAACACCTAGATAAACCTAAATAATCTAACTAACATCTTGATATTTTTATTCATATAATAGCTGAAAGCACCCGGCATTGCCCGGGTTGCTCTTTTTGATTCCCCCCCCCCCCATTAAACTGGTTGTTAGACTTCTCGAAAATCTCTGAAACTCAACTGTAGACAACCAAAACGAATTGTCTTCAATAAGCTTTCCTCGTCCATAAAAATGATAAAAATGAATCTTTACACAGCGCCACTTATATGAATTAATGAACTTCTTAGCCAAATGCCTGAAAGGATTAACTCAATTTAAAGCAACTGCAGATCAGGCAATGAAAGATAACATTACATCACGTGTCTTACTTTCAAATGTTTTTTTAATTTGTATGTATGTATGTGTATACTGTGTGTGTGTGTATATATATATATATATATATATATATATATATATATATATATATATATGCTACATTCACACAAATATCAATATTCTACAGATCTTATATTTTATCTCTGCCGGTCAGTGACTGTTAAATTATCTTACATCTTATTTCTGCCAGTCAGTGACTGTTAAATTTCAAGTGGCTTATCTTAGTCACGGGAGTCAACTTATTAAAAAGCATTACAACCTTTCTGCCGTCTTTTTTCCTCTCCCCCCCGCAAATTCGATCTTAATGCCCTGTCCATCTCAAACATCTGGATTTAATGATCCTAATTATGTTACGTGAAGAATACAATGTGTACAGCTCTGCGTTTTGTCATTCTCCATTCTCCTGTAACTTCATTCCCTCTTCGCACCAAATATTTTCCTAGGCACTTTATTCTCGAATACCCGTAACCTCTGTTCCTCTCTCAAAGTGAGAATCCTAGTTTCACAATCATACAGAACAACTGGTAATATACCGGTAACTGTTTTATAAATTCTATTTTTCAGTCATTTTGGAAGCAGACTGAATGACAAAAGTTTCTCAATCGAATAATAGCAGGCATTTCCCATATTTATTCTGCGTTTAATTTCCCCTGGGTTGTCATTTATATTTGTAACTGTTGTTCCAAGGTGCTTCAAATTTTCCACCTCTTTAAACGGTAAATTTTGAATTTGTATATATCCATTTCGTATTGAAATTAAGGAGAATATAGAGAAAGATATAGAAATAAAAAGAGCAAAATATTTCAAAATTTTAAATGAAAGAATACTTAATAAAATATAAGTAATAACTTATTAGGAAGAAGGTAGTAGAAGGAAAGAATAAATGTTTTAAACTCTTGACAGAATAATATATATATATATATATATATATATTGGTTGAAAGAGGAGTAGACTGATGGACTATCCCTACAGACGGATCAGGGATATTTCTGGTTTTAAAGTAAGGACATATTGTCACGTCCCTCTCCAGTACTCATGGTGGATCACGTAGATGTGAGGTCATCTGAGGTACCCTGCTTCCCTACGAGATACGATACCTTGTAAAGCAAACGTTAAGGGTCTGCCTGTGTCGTCTCTACCCTACCTCCGGCGCTGAGAAGCCGCTTGTAGCATCTGGTCTCTACTCCTGACTATTGTACGCTCAATGAACCTGCCTGCACGACCGACATACAGGGTGTAACAAGAAGTTATGTCAAAACTTTGGAGATACATTCCTCACATGTAGACATGTAGAAATACAACATAACATACAGAACAGAAAACACACTACAAAGATATCTCAACACACAAAGAACACAAACAAATATGTACTACCACACAGGCGTGTACAAACTCACATGCAATAGTGGCGACAGTTTCTACATTGGACAGACAGGCAGATCATTCCAAACTCAATACAAAGATCATATTAAATCAATAACCAGAGGACACAATACATGCACATATGCCGAACACATAACTAATGCTAACCACACATACAATAACATAAATATAGACATGGAAATCCTACACATACAACCCAAAATCCAAAAACTCAACACACTAGAACAATGTGAAATATAGACACACTAAAACACACCCTAATCAAATTCTCAACACACAGATCAATTTCATAACACACACACTATTTGACACCACATTTCAACACTTTTCAACAATCGAACGCACCCACACAACAGGCAGCGAAGTTCGAGATGACGCCGAGATCTAGTAGGCTCTGAGGATGGTGTGAAGAAGCACCGAAACAGCTGTAAGCCGCACATGCTTACACAATTAACACGAGTAAGATCGCCATTTAATCAATTATTTATATTGAAGTGTTAAAAGTAGTGTACGAAAGATTCAACATGAATGAATATATGTGTTCAGTATGACATCGGAAAATAGGGATGCTTTTTTAATGGGTAGGAGCTATGCTGATAAGTTCACAGAACGCATTTCCCACCGTACTCGGTGGTAGAAAAGACAACTCAAAAAACATTTTCAGCCATATCACAACCTCATAATTGTGCCCTTCGTAAAATGTTTTTAAGCAACAATTAGAAATCTGTTTTTACCAAGACTACCCTAAGTGAAATCGACAATCTTTTAGCATTGTAATGAAAAATACTTCTTTAGGCCTAACTAGTAGCCCTATCACTAATTTGGGTACAAAGTCAAATCCAAAGGATCAACACAATGCCTTGACCATGTAACACATCATTCCATAGCACTGTTCGGTTTTAGATGGCAACAAGCAAAATAATTGATCTAATTGTATGTACCATTCTACATGAAAGACGTGAATGATGTACACTCACTCAAATAAGGAAGTCTTATTTCCATATTACACGATGTTATTAGTGAGATAGTTTTAAATAGTTTATATTTATTATAATGTTTTGTATTATCTCATGCATGTTCACTATTTAATTCATATTGCACTTCACAGAGTTTCAAATATGCAGGTTCTTTTTTTTTTCAAGAACAGTCTTCAGTTTCAGCTTAACTGTTTTATTCTTATCAACAGCTGATCGTATGAAATTTAAAGTTATTTCTTAACACGAGGTTAAGTATTGCGTACACAAGGTTGTTGGAGTCGGCAATTTCCTAGGTGTTTACTTTTTAATGAAATGTTATAATAGGGATTCTCAAGTTTATGAAACGGAATATTCGCACATATTATCATCAGACGCAACTAGTAATAAAAAATGGACTGATGAGAAATCGAATCACTAAACCAGGGACACAGAACTGGCGAGAGAGGGGTGGAAAGCATAGGGAAAGCGTTGGTTTCCCGTCCACATTCCACCGGCGTTGAATGACGTATCTGTGGCCCGTAAGTAATCAGTCCAGTCTTCTAGACTTTGGGACCCGATACAATAAGTTTACTGTGCATGTACTATAGGTTGTTGACTCGCTGCAGGTAGTGAAAGGTAGAGATGTGTTGAGGTAACAACGTCGCTATTTAGAGTAGAGTACGGTAGTATGGGGAAACAGACACATACTCTATGTACATTCTGAAAGTAAATATACATTACACAATGACAATGTCAAAATAATGTGAAAAGCATTTATTCTCCTGTCTTTTATAAGCATTTGTGTTTAATTATACACAGTGTTAATGGTGGAAATAAACATGTAACAATTTTAATTTCTTCATTTTTCCTATTGGTCGTCTTTAGGAAGTGCAGCTACAGTGCCGAATTGCAATGTACTACAAGATACATTTTCAGTGTCTCAAACGTAAATCTTTTTCGGTTATCTGACAAACAAAGTTTGTACTGTGAAAAGCTACGCTCTACGTGGCATGATGTGATATGAGCAAAACGAAAAAAACCTAATATCATTCCAGTCTCTAAGAGACTATGTCCACTAATTTGCTGTTTATGTTACACAATGTTCCATATCCGTTATTTTTACATAAAATTGAATTCCACTTCTGTTTTACACGTTCAGTAACCGGTGTACTTAGTGTCTCATTAATTCTCTGCGTCATTTCCTCAATTAGTTTGAGGGTTTCCGGCATCACTTGCTCCGACTTTTCTAACCGTGTAATAGTTTCACACACAGTTTGAAAATAGGTTTGTATGAAAACCAAATTATTCGTCAGAACCTTCAAATCCAGAGCGTTTTCCTTTGCGTATTTGTTGGCATTCATTCTACAGTACCCCCACCCACTGTACGCTTTACCACTATACTCAGCACGCCGTTATGCGGATTTCCCACTGAACTGCTCTATTGGGTCCGAAGTCTCGAAGCCTGGAAATCACATAAGACAGACAATGAATACAAATTCCCCCGCCTTCCAAGTCAATAACGCGAGGGTGGAAGGAAGGGGTGAGTGACGTAACGCTACAATTGGTGCCCAGTTCTGCAAGCCTGCACTAAACAATTCCAGATGTTCGATGTGTCTTTTATAGTCACGATAGTTTCCTAAATCACGACGCTTATTAACTTTTAGACTATGTCTAACTTACACATTTTACAACATGACAGTTTAATTTCAAAATCAAATGTTACGATAGCAAACTGTATACCTTAATCGTCACAATATCTACAGCCGATATCAGGCATTCACTCGCGTAGCTTAAGAGGCAGGCGCCTTTTGCCTGTTGATCCGGAGATTTGTATGTATGTATGTATGTATGTATGTATGTATGTATGTATGTATGTATGTATGTATGTATGTATGTATGTATGTATGTATGTATGTATGTATGTATTTATTTATTACCACTACAATTAGGTATACATCTGGTGGCAGTGATATATAATCATAACATAACAATATTTATATTAATAAAATTTACAATAATTAAAGAAATTAAAAAATAAAATAAACGTAAATTTACTTCTAACTATAAATAAATAGATGCAATATACCTAGGATTATAAATAAAAACTACCTATGCTATAATAACGTCTACAATAAGCTAAAGTAAACCTAACTTATAAGTACTTCTATTTCACCCAACTATTACCAACTTAAGAGGTGGAAAAATTCAAATATCTTGGAGCAACAGTAACAAATATAAATGACACTCGGGAGGAAATTAAACGCAGAATAAATATGGGAAATGCGTGTTATTATTCGGTTGAGAAGCTCTTATCATCCAGTCTGCTGTCCAAAAATCTGAAAGTTAGAATTTATAAAACAGTTATATTACCGGTTGTTCTGTATGGTTGTGAAACGTGGACTCTCACTTTGAGAGAGGAACATAGGTTAAGGGTGTTTGAGAATAAGGTGCTTAGGAAAATATTTGGGGCTAAGCGGGATGAAGTTACAGGAGAATGGAGAAAGTTACACAACACAGAACTGCACGCATTGTATTCTTCACCTGGCATAATTAGGAACTTAAAATCCAGACGTTTGAGATGGGCAGGGCATGTAGCACGTATGGGCGAATCCAGAAATTCATATAGAGTGTTAGTTGGGAGACCGGAGGGAAAAAGACCTTTAGGGAGGCCGATACGTAGATGGGAGGATAATATTAAAATTGATTTGAGGGAGGTGGGGTATGATGATAGAGACTGAATTAATCTTGCACAGGATAGGGACCGATGGCGGGCTTATGTGAGGGCGGCAATGAACCTTCGGGTTCCTTAAAAGCCATTTGTAAGTAAGTAAGTAAGTATTACCAACTTAAGTAATTACATATGGTCTTAAATAATTAAACATCAATTCAATTACATATCAGCTTAATTAATTACTAGACTTCGTTGAATTGACACACGCAGCATGCAATCAGGTTGCCGATGTACGGTAGTATAGAGGAGGTGAGCGGCCGCCCGGTCTCGTAGTATAAGCAGTTCATGTTAAGAGTTGTGACCGGTCCAAATAGATAGAGCAGCTACAGCTAATGTATACCTATGTAAACACTTGTTTTTGTATTACTGTGGTTGGAATAGTCAAAGCTTAACATTTCCTCAGTGCAGACAAGAATTCAATCAAACATACTACAATGAGAGTGTTGCTGTTCCAAACAATTGCCCCTGGAATACCCTTACCCTCGCAGCCAGTCTTGATCCGTTAGGGAACGTGGTTGGATGCTGTTAATTATTATGCAGAATATTACGGCAAAATAATGGAGGTAATTGATGTATTAGATAGCATAGACAGTTCCGCTGTTGCAGCTATAAAATCATTGCCATGTGAACAGCTATTGGAAGATATCCTGTTCATTGATTCTAATTTTAAAATCATGTCCAAAAGCATCATGCTGTTAGAATCATCTAAACTACAACTCCACTTAATATAGTGGATAAAGTATCACAAACCGTTATCCAAAATAACAATTAATTAATTTCAGAAAAAGTGAAATGTAAGTTGAGAAACATTATTGCTAAAAATACTACCTATTCACAAATTCGTATTATAAATTATGTACGATCCCAAAATAAAAACTGTTTAAGTGACCAGCGGAGGAGTTACTTTACAGTCACTCAAAATGTTCGTAACTCTTCACTGCAGTGCACATATTCAAGGATGATGTGAGTATCTTACATTAAATTTTAAGAATTAATATATCTCACTATAAAATAATTGTGTACTTACATATTTAGACATTTCCTACTTCAAAGATCATTCATTATATTTCTTCAATGCAGGATACAGGTTTTATTGTAACCGCAGTATACTGCTCAGTGTTTACATTAGAGGCATACTCCATCCTTGCACGCCCCTTTCTCTTACAGTCTATACCGCGTGCGCAGTAAACCTTGCGAGTCTCGTGGCAATTCCACGAAGTCTATTAATTACATATCAGCTTAATTAATTACATATCAACTTAATTAATTACATGACACAACTTAGATAATTATACTGCACCTACACTTACATTTTCAGTCTAATCTTCGCAACCTTTCCTCAAATGTATTGATTTTGAGAGGACCACCCTGAAAGATTGCCGCAGGTAAGCTGTTCCAGTCTACTATTGTGCGGTTAACAAAGGAAAATTTTGCCACCTCCATTTGTTCGAATTTGATTTTCACTTGGGTTGATTACGCAGCTGTGTTTTTTCGTCATATCTTCTCCAACCACAAGGCAAATGTCAGGTAATCTTTGGCGAATCCTCGGACTCATCTCTCCAAACACCATCTCGCTATTATCAGTTCTATGGACGACAGTTGGCGTTAAATAATCAACTAATATAATCGGACGTTGCATCTTTGTTATCGTAATATCCGAAATTTTCAAACTAACATTACGTAAAGACCAGGTAATTTCCAGTTGTCGCTATTTTGATCCAAAGCTGCGGTTTTCTAGTACAGCGCTTGTTAATTTGTTTCGTCCAATGGCACGACGGCACTCATCCTCCGCTCGAAGGGAGAAACACACTCGACCTTGTTCCGTCGCGCGACCCAATGACTTCATTGTGACGCGTATAAGAGGCTGGGGCAACCCTCATCCACATCTCAGTCACGCATTATCTGGCGTCCCCACGCTCCTTATGTGTTTGCCCCCGAGAGCTGTGAAACAGAAAGACTCTGCAACCAGAGCCCATGCTGAAGAGATACTGGCAAATACAATAAGGAATCACTCGTATACTGTACGTACTGGTTGTAAATCTTTAATGATTGCTCCATATGGTAGATATGGGTACTCAATTTGTAAATAGGTGTAACAGATGTTAACTTTTGTTTACGTATTGTAGAACGTCTTGGAATAGAAGAGATCTAGAAACGTGTTGGAATATAAAAAAACAGAATAGGTCGGACGAATGCAGAATAGAAGAAATTAGAACTAAAGAAGAACATAGAATAAAAATTAAAGAGAATGAATTGGAATGATAAATAATAATAAAAAAAACAACAATTATTAAGAGTAGTGGTGGGGTGTGATTTGTAGACCTGTGATTTTGTCACAGTGATTGGTTTGTCACTGGTTTCGAGACCGATACATGACTCATAGCGATGGCGAGAAATGTACGTACAGTCTTAGAAAAAAGCTTTGTTGCACATACGACAATTCCAGTTTTCAGACAACTGCAAGTCAGAAGATTACAAAAATGAATAAATAAATAACACTGATCAACAGTAAAAATTTAAATTGAATAATTGAATTGTGCTGATCATGAATATCAAAGAGAAAATGAAAAATTAGCTCCAGTTTTCATTTTACACTTCTTTGTTACAGTGGAGTAATTTTATAGGGATTTTATAACAAGTTAAAAATATACAATAATTTGACAGAGGTATAAGAAACAATGTTTATTTTCCTTATATTATTTAATTATTCTGGTAGTAAACATCTATTTCTCGTAATTCTCAGTGATTTTTTGTCTCTCTCCTGCTCAACTTCAGTAAGGCCAGATGTATGGGTGATAGTTGATATATTTGTGAGGACTTGAATATAACAGTGGTTTATATTAAAGTGAACAAAAATGTCACGAGTCGATGTAAACAATTCTAACACACTTTGCTATTTGTGACGAGAAATGAGAGTTTCTTCATGAAACTTCCATTAATCATAAAAGCCTGCCACTGTTATTTTGGTTGTAAAACTGAGGACCAGGATAAACTCGGATTCCGCATGTATTATGCAACACTGGTGTCAGCAACCTAACAGCGTAATCCGAATCTCACCGGACCGGTGGACAACAATGACGTCACCTGCAGAGAAATAGGAACAAAACTGCTGGAAGGTTCGATGGCTATCATGGCGGCCGTACAAGTTGTTGTCTGTGCTACGCTAGCAAGATTTTGCGAAATTTCCGTACTGCCATCTCGTTCAAAGAAAAGATAGCATAAACAATTTATTTCTTGAACCGGTAGTAATAACTGGTCCGTTGACATGTTCGCTCATAAGCCATTAACATATTGTTTTTACGTTGTGCACATTACCAACAATACAGCAGAACACACCGCCATGACACAACAGTGCACGATGTCATTCGTCTGCTAATTCCCGCCCTACACAAGAACCAATCAGATTCACTGATGGCTGCTGATGGAGACTGCCACCACCTCTGCAAGCTGATGGCACCGGTGCGACACCAGTGACGACATCGTTGAAATTTGAAACACCGTGATGTCATCAGATTGCTCTTCGCTGAGATTCGGAATACGCTCTAAGAAACTGAATTAATGGGAAAGGACGCCTTTCGCAGTACATATCATGATCTGGAAGAAGCCAGCCAAGAGTATGAATGAACAATTGCTACTTTTGCATGGTTCCTGTATCAAGTAGGGAATTTGTATAAGTTTTAAACACGTTTGTTCACAGTTCTTGGGGAACAGTTTTGCAACAGGAGACTGTGCATTCAACTGTTGTCGTGCTATGAAAAACTTGGTGCAGTATGTCGTTGTTTAATCACTTCCTCCATTCCCATCTCGACATCTTCCCCAAGGATTCTGGTGCAGTCAATGATAAACATGGTTAGTGATTCCCTCAGGACATGTCCACTATGGAGAAGAAGTATGCATCAAAAATAGAGCACTGCTATTTTAGAAGATTAGTGGCTTGACTGTCACAAGGGATTCTCCAGAACTACTGTATAAACACCAAGCCAAACAAAAATGCTCAACATGAATTTAATTTATCTCAAAACATGGACAGCAACAATGTTATACAGGGTGATTCACGAGGAAAGGTAAAAAAATTTAGGATGTGAATTCTGAAGTCATTCTGAGTCAAAACGGTCATATTAATATAGGTCCGTTTTCGAACGGTTACGGAGATATGGCTCTTTGATTTCACAAAAACTTCTGAGATTCCATTGTACTAATTCGTATTTAGAGACAGATAATGGACAAATTTAAAGTTTATAATCATGTATGCATACATACCTAATATTCTATACGTCGGGATCGATGTTTTCGCACATTTTCAAAGGTACCTCCTTCTGATTCAATGCACTGTTGCGCTCGGACGTGAATCGCGCTCATCGCTCGGGAGAGTTGCACATGACTGTTCTTTATTCCGCATCCAAAATACGCGATTAGCGCCTCTGTCGTTTCCCCGTTCCTTTGCTATACCAAGTCTTTCATCCAACCCCATAGACAGTAAGTACTCTTCGATATGGTACCCTTCTGTTCGGAAAGCGTCGTTCATATTCAGCGACGGCACGCAAGGAACTTCCATCGCACAAAACATAAACATACGCAATAACGGCATATTCTGCAGTCGAAAATTTTTCCGATAACTGTACCTGTATAACTACTGTACTGTAGGTAGCTGACTGGACTGCTATGAATTGATGATAATGTAGGCTATTTGTGTTATCTGCGGGTTCTGTGTCATTACATCAGAGAAGGGCAGGCGATTGGACATTTGTAATGCCCCACAACCCGGTTTGTTTCTCTTATCCACGTCGCTCACAATGCAGATTCCAATGTTATGTCATTCATTGCGAACTTGACCTTGTCTCACGTCTCACGTCAGCAGCATATGGTAACGTCTGATTCACGTTGGAGCGATACGTTTTACCAAAAAAAAAAATGCATTTAGCTCCGCCATCGTTCGAAAACGGACCTATGTTCATATGAATTTTTTCACTCAAAATGACCTAAGATATCGTATCCTATTTTTTTTACCTTTCCTCGTGAATTACCCTGTATAAATAATTCAAAATTCGTATCTTTTATACGTTTATATTTCCAATCGATTGATATTTATATTTCTTGCTTTGTATGAATTGTTTTTAGAATAAATAAAGACAATAGTGTCTTCGTTCATGTATGTTATGTTGTATTATTTCGATGTTACTCCTAATATTTTATGTTTGTATTTGTGAATGGCACTGGAATTTATCAATGCCTGTAATATTACACCATCAAGTAATTATTTACTTAAAAGTTTATTGGTTTGACTAGTTTCTGGAACATGAGTAGGCCTATATTTATTTAACGAGTACTTCGATAAGATGATGAGCATGACTTACTTAAGAAACTAGAGCTAAGTATTTTTGTGGATCAGTGATGTCAACGAGAGCGCAAGCGTGCCTCATCGCCCTTATTTTGCTGTTTAGAGCACGTAAGGCACGCAGGTACAAGTCACTGGTGAACTCAAGGGCTGTGCATTACACATTGAGGAAGAAGTCGTTCAGTAAGTTTTAGGCTGATTCGACTCCTGACTTCTTATGAGTGAAAGAGGCGAAAATGTTCTTTGTCTGACATATGGAAAACATTTAGTTACTAAGAGGAGCAATGTGAAACGCCTGAAATTATTAATTGATGTACGTAATGATGTATTGAAATGTTGCTGTGTTGTTGACATTAAATAGTAATAAACAGGGAAAGGATTTATATGTAAATACATATTTACTTATAAAGCTAATATAATTTATATTTTGCATTATCTTTATGTTTCACAATGTGTAGGGTTGAAAAATCCTACTTTTATTTTCCATATTTTTCCATATTTTAGAGTTTAGTACATATTTTCGTTAATTTCCATATATTTTCCATATTTCATATAAAACAGTCCATATTATATTAGGTTTAACAATAAAACAAAACAAAATTCCATTAACTTTTAAAAATACATTTCAACAATAGAGATTTAAACACATGTTCAGTAATCCCTTTAACATCAGAGTTATTTGAAAATTAGCAGTCCTATCAACAATGGGAAAGTAAGTTACAAAACTGTATTAATTTAATTTAAAATTTTTAACAGACTTCAGTTGTGCAGCTCAACAGTTAAATGCCAGTCAGAGTACACATAGGTTCAGTTTTGTAAATCATACTATAAAGACGGTAAATATGCCAAAAGTACGTCATTCAGTCAATTTAAAATCAAAACTAACAAGTTACATTTCAGAATTTAAAGAAGATGGTTTATCAACTGACAATAAAATATTATTTTGTAATTTGTGTCAGTGTGCAGTATCATCTACACAAAAGTTCCTGGTGCAACAACACATTACAACTAGTAAACATCAGGCCAACAAACAACTAAATTCCAAGCAGAGACAATTGTTTTTAACACAACCAACAACATCGAATGTAAGATCTGAGTTTAACATCGACCTGTGCCGTTCTCTCATCTCTGCTGATATTCCTCTCTACAAACTAAAGAATAAGGTCTTCAGGGAATTCCTTGAAAAATATACTCAACATACAATCCCGGATGAGTCAACACTTAGGAAGACGTATGCTCCATCCATCTACGATGAGACAATACAGAAGATAAGAGATGAAATTAAAGATAGTTCAATTTGGGTTTCCATTGATGAGACTCCCGACAAAGAAGGTAGACTTGTTGGTAATGTAGTTATCGGTTTGTTAAGTGAACAATATTCTGAACGAATTCTTTTACATTGTGATGTTCTAGAAAAGTGCAATAACAAAACTATAGTTAAACTGTTCAACGAAGCTATGGGTATCCTGTGGCCAAAGGGTATTATGTACGATAATGTGTTATTCTTTATTAGCGATGCTGCCCCTTATATGGTCAAAGCTGGACAAGCATTATCTGTTGTATATCCTAAATTGACTCATTTTACTTGTGTGGCGCATGCATTTCATCGTGTGGCAGAAGTGGTCAGAGACAATTTCCCTAAAGTAGATTTGTTGATTTCATCAGTGAAAAAAGTATTTCTCAAAGCTCCCAGTAGAGTTAACGTGTTGAAAGAAATGTACCCTGAAATTCCATTGCCACCAAAGCCAATTTTAACTAGATGGGGTACATGGCTAGAAGCAGTTGAATATTATGCCGAACATATAGACTCTATTAACAATGTTCTCCTTGCATTGGACTCTGAAGATGCAGTCTCAATTGATACTGCGAAAACAGTTACCTGTGACATAAGTGTGAAGAATGACTTAGCTCACATTCAGCATACATTTTCATGCATCATAAAAACGCTCAAAAGTCTCCAAAATAGGCACCTTTCACTATCTGAAAGTTTTGAAATTATAAATAGTACTGTGGAACAACTGAATCGTGGTAGAGGTAAAGTTGCAGATGCAGTAAGAGCTAAGGTGGACACTGTACTTTCAAAAAACCCTGGATATGAAGAACTACAAAAGGTTGTTGCTGTGATGAGTGGTGAATCAACAGTGAAGATTAACTTGGACTTATCCCCAGCAGACATTGTGAAATTGAATTATGTACCAGTTACTTCTTGTGACGTCGAACGCTCTTTTAGTCAGTATAAATCTATCCTCAGAGACAATAGAAGAAGATTCACTTTTCAGCACTTGAAAGAAATGTTTGTAACCTATTGTTATGGTAACAGACAATAAAAATTGTGTTTTGTTGAAACTACATTGGAAGATAAGGTACGTCCATTATATTTTTTGTTTAGTTTGATTAAAATGTACCAATATTTAACGTACATAGTCATTTTTTTATAATTTTAAGTCCATATTTAATTCCATATTTTGGTAAAAATCCATATTTAATTCCATATTTTGGTAAAAATAACTACATATATATTTACATATTTCATATATTTTTAGTCCATATAAATCCGTTCCCTGGTAATAAATATGTTTAGATGTACTGTAGAAATTCTTCCTCGCTGCATTGCATTTAAGTTTACAGAATAAAGTACAAAATGTATGGATGCTCGTTATGAATTCTATCTAAAAATTGTGAAGATATGTCGTTCATAGATTTTCAGTTTGACAGTTTTTATAGATTTACCATTGTGATGTCCTTTGGTTAAGCCGAGGGAAATTTCTCTCCAGGTTCTTGAATTCCGTGAACAGAGTCAAGTTGGAAGTTCGCTTTGCCGGGTCATATATCCAGGGTATGAATATTTGCGGCGCAAATTATTTCTATATTTGGCAGCAAGCACGTATGTGAGCAATTTTCCTCACTTATGAACCTTACAAAACCAAGACTAATATTAAGATTATCAGAAGATAAGCTTGCTATGATGCTACGTCATGCTGCATAATTTCGCCGGATATAAAAATGTTGGTGTCGGCAAAAACCAGATAAATACTTCTGTATTAGACGAGAAGTCAGGAGTTTAAATTTGTTTCTAGAAATTTGATGTTAATATAATAAGCAAATTGTGTGTAACAGTTACATAGCAATTAATTAGGTAGGCCTTATTATCTAAAACCTCGAAGATAAAATAATACTATGTTTATTATTTGTTGCAATCCTATTATTTCATTTTTCCATATGCACAATGTCCTGTAATTTCTTTCACTTTTGTATTGGTAAAGTTTTAAGACAGGAAAACAGTGTTTTTATACTATTTCGATTATTAGATAATTATAAAGGGTGCGTCAGAAAGAACGGATGGATTTCAAACTATCGATACGCAACGAGGAGAGAGATATAGTCAGGGGGACCACGACTGTTAGGTTAGCCATAGAATGCAGTTTCAGTTGAGAATATGGTGTTGGTCTGGTGTACAACGTGCTTTCATCGTAGAGACATTTTTGAAAAATGAAGAGTCTGTGATCGCCACTCAGGACTCATTTCGACATCGGATGTCACGCTAGGATTCCAACTCGGAATACAATTTTGCGGTGGGTGGCTTCATTTCGTATCACAGGTTAAACATTAAAGAAGAAATCACCTGGACGAAATTCTATTGCACTGAGATTGTCCGAGGCTACGGTAAGATCTCGCGCCCTGCGACTTCTTTCTTTGGGACCATTTGAAGGCGTAAGTTTGTAAACATCGATCACATACACTGGACGAACTGAAGACAGCGATTCGTGAAGAAATCGTGGCAATTGCACCAGCTATGACTGTGAAAGTGATGGCGAACATCAGAAAACGCCTCGATGCCTGTATTGAAAGCCAAGGACATCATATGGATAATGTTGTTTTCCATAAATAAACTGCATGCATTGGTGAATATGTTGATAACAATAAATTTTTGATTTGATGAATCTTTACAATTTTCTTGCCATGTGAAATCCATCCGTTCTTTCTGACGCACCCTGTATAAAAATTAAATATATTCCAGCTATTATCAGAAACTATATAACTTAAGGAGAAGCTATGTTTATTATTTGTTGTAGCCTACTATTTTATAATTTATTGCATTTATCAGAGAGGCACACTCTACAAAACATGTTCTGATTTTTTGTTGTCTTGTATAAATGTAACACGTTATCTATTATTTAAAAACAGTTTAATTCATCTTGCAATGGTAGGCCAATAGTGTTCACTTTGCTCACCCCTTCTCATTCTCTGCTGCTGACTGCAGAATTGATTCATCGCAACCAGTGAGCGCTTGATCGCATGCAGAACCGAATACCTGATCTTGACCTTGACATCGCTGTTGTGGATGGTGATATTTTACCATCTTATCCTCAAATGAATCTGAAAACCCCAATTTGATGCAGTTTACACAGTTTCAATGAAAATTTGTTCCTCTGTGTAATTTTAAGGATAACATATCTGAGACCCAATTAATTATCATCATACTATAGACTAGAGATCAATGTCGGCAACTCTTTGATACTGAAGCTACAATGCACTCGTTATATGCTGCTACGAATGACTCATCTTTGTAAAAATTCTTGGGCGAATATTATGCGCCCACATATCTCGAATACTCAGGCCAAAGTACTCAGAGTGTGTTTTGTTTTTAGTATACTCGCAGCGCTAATCACTTTTGTTGATAGACATTGCACCGGTATATCAATTCAAACCGCAGAAGAGCGATACACATAAACAAGTGTCTGCTCGTGATGGCAAACATTGAAATGTTTTGATTAAATACAGTGCTAATTTATAGTACATGTTGCTAAAGGCGATTAATTTAGATGAATTTAACAATTTAACCCTCATTACGAATTTCTATAAAATCTCAATAATCAAATGTTATGGAATATGTGAAAGACAGGATTGAACACATTATTGGTTACCAGTTAGAAGTAAAAATGAAAATTTGTATTTGGTACATTACGCGTTATATTCTGCTTTTTTATTGTAATGTTCGGATTCATTCCGACTTTGTTGCGATATGCATGCCCCTTGCAAACCGTTATATTCCTTAATATTGTAAAATTTAAGACTTGGAGAACAAGAACCCAGGCAAACTGGAATTTGTAGCAACAAGAAACTTCTATACTCCGACTGATGATATTCTCCATGGAATGTGGCATGTACTGCCAATCTTCAGTGAATGACTGTGAATGCCAGGACGTTACAGCATTCGCAATCGCCAAGAACAACCGAACACAAAAATCACACTGTGAAAAAATTGCTGTTATTTATCACAGCGATTTTTCAGGAGCTGTGACGGCAAAACGCTGTCACATCCTGCCTTTGAGAGTCATCAAATAAAGTAGAACGGAAAAGAATGTGCAAGAAAGTAAAAGAACGAAATATACTGCCATATAGGGGAACACACACATAAAATAATGTAATAAAAATAACATTCAAACCAATTAACATATTCGTATTCACTTTTCTTTGTAGTACGTACGGTCAAAAGATCAGTGCACTGAATTTAGAGGCAAATTATGAGAGTGTAATACATTTTTATGTGTAACTGTTGAATAAATCCACATCTATCTGTACTAAAAATATTTAAAAAAGTTAGGAGTTTAGTTACACATCAATTTCGGTGCAAGAGTTTAAGGAAATCTTGTGTGATTGTTGTATGGCATTCCTTAATCTTTTACGTAAGACCTAAGATTCCTTGCCGTGTTCTGTAGACCTGTCCTTTATATAACCCCACATAAAGACATCTAGCTTTTTCACAGCTTTTAATGCATGCAAAATTTGCACTGTGTATGGATAGAGTTTAAGGACGCTTCCGAAGTACTTTGTGAATGGTTTATTGTGGAATTTGCATCTCTCGTGTTGCACGGGGAATCGAATTTGCGGGACCGTCTTGGAAAGCAACCAGTGTTGCTGCAACTTGAGCATTATTTACACTGGGTCTTTCTGCGCTCGCCGCCTTCCATATGTTACTAGTTTTCATAAACGCCTCATACCATAGTTTAATATCACGTCTAGACAGAACAAGTCATAGCTATATTGTAAACTCCCCTGGAGTTTCGTGGCACCTACGTTGTGGAAATTTTCTGATTTAATAACTCTATGCAACGAGCCTTTTGTTATTATACTCGCCAGTAAAAGAATTGAAAACGACGCGCACACTTGACAAAATTGTCTAATTACTACAAATCCATGAAATCACATTACTTTTCTTAGCAGTACAAGCTGGATTGAAGTTTTCTTTATTAGTTTCTTAGAAATTTTCGTATAGCCTTGTTACATTACTTTACCTAAACTATGTACCTATTACTAACCGGAATATGTCACATAAATAAATGACAAAAAAAGAGTTATATAAATATTACGATTATAATATATACATAGAGAGGTTGAGTCAAATCAATGACAATTATTAATAAATATAGGGTACCGTACAATAGAAAAGTACAAAATACAATACAATACAATACAATAATATATATTGGAGATAAGGAACTGGACTGGAATAGAACAGTTGGGCCTATAAGATGAGATAAAATAATGATAAAGTGATAATAAAATACAATAATATAAAATGGAGGTAAGGAACTGGAATGGAATAGAACAGTATAGGATGAGATAAAATAATGATAAAGTGATAATAAAATACAATAATATACATTGAAGGTAAGGAACTGGAATGGAATAGAACAGTTGGGCTATAGGTTGAGATAAAATAATGATAAAGTGATAATAAAATACAATAATATACATTGGTGGTAAGGAACTGGAATGGAATAGAATAGTTGGGCTATAGGATGAGATAAAATAATGATAAAGTGATAATGAAATACAATAATATACATTGGAGGTAAGGAACTGGAATGGAATAGAATAGTTGGGCTATAGGATGAGTTAAAATAATGATAAAGCGTTAATAAAATAAAATAATATACAATGGAGGTAAGGATTTATTTATATTAGTTGGTTATTTAACGACGCTGTATCAACTACTAGGATTTTTAGCGTCGATGAGATTGGTGATAGCGAGATGTTATTTGGCGAGATGAGGCCGAGGATTCGCCATAGATTACCTTGCATTCACATTACGGTTGGGCAAAACTTCGGAAGAAACCCAACCAAGTAATCAGCCCACGCGGGGATCGAACACGCGCCCGAACGCAACTTCAGATCGTCAGGCAAGCGCCTTAACCAACTGAGCCACGCCGGTGGCATGGAGGTAAGGAACTGGAATGGAATAGAACAGTTGGGCTATAGGATGAGATAAAATAATGATAAAGTGATAATAAAACACAATAATATACAATGGAGGTAAGGAACAGGAATGGAATAGAACAGTTGGGCCTATAGGATGAGGTAAAATAATGATAATGTAATAATAAAATACAATAATATACCTTGGAGATAAGGACCTGGAATGGAATAGAACAGTTGGGCCTATAGGATGAGGTAAAATAATGATAAAGTAATAATAAATACAATAATATACCTTGGAGATAAGGACCTGGACTGGAATAAAACAGTTGGGCCTGTAGGATGAGGTAAAATAATGACAAAGTAATAATAAAATGCAATATTATACCTTGGAGATAAGGACCTGGACTGGAATAAAACAGTTGGGCCTATAGGATGAGGTAAAATATTGATAAAGTAATAATAAATACAATAATATACCTTGGAGATAAGGACCTGGACTGGAATAAAACAGTTGGGCCTGTAGGATGAGGTAAAATAATGATAAAGTAATAATAAATACAATAATATAACTTGGAGATAAGGAACTGGACTGGAATAAAACAGTTGGGCCTGTAGGATGAGGTAAAATAATGATAAAGTGATAATAAAATACAATAATATACATTGGAGATAAGGACCTGGAATGGAATAGAACAGTTGGGCCTGTAGGATGAGGTAAAATAATGATAAAGTAATAATAAAATACAATAATATACCTTGGAGATAAGGACGTGGAATGGAATAAAACAGTTGGGCCTGTAGGATGAGGTAAAATAATGATAAAGTAATAATAAAATACAATAATATACCTTGGAGATAAGGTACTGGAATGGAATAGAACAGTTGGGCCTGTAGGATGAGGTAAAATAATGATAAAGTGATAATAAATACAATAATATACCTTGGAGATAAGGAACTGGACTGGAATAAAACAGTTGGGCCTGTAGGATGAGGTAAAATAATGATAAAGTAATAATAAATACAAAAATATGCCTTGGAGATAAGGAACTGGAATGGAATAGAACAGTTGGGACTGTAGGATGAGGTAAAATAATGATAAAGTGATAATAAAAACAATAATATACCTTGGAGATAAGGAACTGGACTGGAATAAAACAGTTGGGCCTATAGGATGAGGTAAAATAATGATAAAGTAATAATAAATACAATAATATACCTTGGAGATAAGGAACTGGACTGGAATAGAACAGTTGGGACTGTAGGATGAGGTAAAATAATGATAAAGTAATAATAAATACAATAATATACCTTGGAGATAAGGAACTGGACAGGAATAAAACAGTTGGGCCTGTAGGATGAGGTAAAATAATGATAAAGTAATAATAAATACAATAATATACCTTGGAGATAAGGACCTGGAATGGAATAGAACAGTTGGGACTGCAGGATGAGGTAAAATAATGATAAAGTAATAATAAAATACAATAATATACTTTGGAGATAAGGACCTGGAATAGAATAGAACAGTTGGGACTGTAGGATGAGGTAAAATAATGATAAAGTAATAATAAATACAATAATATACCTTGGAGATAAGGACCTGGAATGGAATAGAACAGTTCGGACTGTAGGATGAGGTAAAATAATGATAAAGTAATAATAAATACAATAATATACCTTGGAGATAAGGAACTGGAAAGGAATAGAACAGTTGGGACTGTAGGATGAGGTAAAATAATGATAAAGTAATAATAAATACAATAATATACCTTGGAGATAAGGACCTGGAATGGAATAGAACAGTTGGGACTGTAGGATGAGGTAAAATAATGATAAAGTAATAATAAATACAATAATATACCTTGGAGATAAGGACCTGGAATGGAATAGATCAGTTGGGACTGTAGGATGAGGTAAAATAATGATAAAGTAATAATAAATACAATAATATACCTTGGAGATAAGGACCTGGAATGGAATAGAACAGTTGGGACTGTAGGATGAGGTAAAATAATGATAAAGTAATAATAAATACAATAATATACCTTGGAGATAAGGACCTGGAATGGAATAGAACAGTTTGGACTGTAGGATGAGGTACAATAATGATAAAGTAATAATAAATACAATAATATACCTTGGAGATAAGGACCTGGAATGGAATAGATCAGTTGGGACTGTAGGAAGAGGTAAAATAATGATAAAGTAATAATAAATACAATAATATACCTTGGAGATAAGGACCTGGAATGGAATAGAACAGTTGGGACTGTAGGATGAGGTAAAATAATGATAAAGTAATAATAAATACAATAATATACCTTGGAGATAAGGACCTGGAATGGAATAGAACAGTTGGGACTGAAGGATTAGGTAAAATAATGATAAAGAAATAATAAAATATAATAATATACTTTGGAGATAAGGACCTGGAATGGAATAGAACAGTTGGGACTGTAGGATGAGGTAAAATAATGATAAAGTAATAATAAAATACAATAATATACCTTGGAGATAAGGACCTGGAATGGAATAGAACAGTTGGGACTGTAGGATGAGGTAAAATAATGATAAAGTAATAATAAAATACAATAATATACCTTGGAGATAAGGACCTGGAATGGAATAAACAGTTGGGCCAGTAGGATGAGGTAAAATAATGATAAAGTAATAATAAAATACAATAATATACCTTGGAGATAAGGAACTGGACTGGAATAATACAGTTGGGCCTATAGGATGAGATAAAATAATGATAAAGTGATAATAAAATACAATAATATACAATGGAGGTAAGGAACTGGACTGGAATAAAACAGTTGGGCCTGTAGGATGAGGTAAAATAATGATAAAGTAATAATAAATAAAATAATATACCTTGGAGATAAGGACCTGGAATGGAATAGAACAGTTGGGACTGTAGGATGAGGTAAAATAATGATAAAGTAATAATAAATACAATAATATACCTTGGAGATAAGGATCTGGACTGGAATAGAACAGTTGGGCCTGTAGGATGAGTTAAAATAATGATAAAGTAATAATAAATACAATAATATACCTTGGAGATAAGGAACTGGACAGGAATAAAACAGTTCGGCCTGTAGGATGAGGTAAAATAATGATAAAGTAATAATAAATACAATAATATACCTTGGAGATAAGGACCTGGAATGGAATAGAACACTTGGGACTGTAGGATGAGGTAAAATAATGATAAAGTAATAATACATACAATAATATACCTTGGAGATAAGGACCTGGAATGGAATAGAACTGTTGGGACTGTAGGATGAGGTAAAATAATGATAAAGTAATAATAAATACAATAATATACCTTGGAGATAAGGACCTGGAATGGAATAGAACAGTTGGGACTGTAGGATGAGGTAAAATAATGATAAAGTAATAATAAATACAATAATATACCTTGGAGATAAGGAACTGGACAGGAATAAAACAGTTGGGCCTGTAGGATGAGGTAAAATAATGATAAAGTAATAATAAATACAATAATATACCTTGGAGTTAAGGACCTGGAATGGAATAAAACAGTTGGGCCTGTAGGTTGAGGTAAAATAATGATAAGGTAATAATAAATACAATAATATACCTTGGAGATAAGGACCTGGAATGGAATAGAACAGTTGGGACTGTAGGATGAGGTAAAATAATGATAAAGTAATAATAAATACAGTAATGTACCTTGGAGATAAGGACCTGGAATGGAATAGAACAGTTGGGACTGTAGGAAGAGGTAAAATAATGATAAAGTAATAATAAATACAATAATATACCTTGGAGATAAGGAACTGGACAGGAATAAAACAGTTGGGCCTGTAGGATGAGGTAAAATAATGATAAAGTAATAATAAATACAATAATAAACCTTGGAGATAAGGACCTGGAATGGAATAGAACAGTTGGGACTGTAGGATGAGGTAAAATAATGATAAAGTAATAATAAATACAATAATATACCTTGGAGATAAGGACCTGGAATGGAATAGAACAGTTGGGACTGTAGGATGAGGTAAAATAATGATAAGGTATTAATAAATACAATAATATACCTTGGAGATAAGGAACTGGAGAGGAATAAAACAGTTGGGCCTGTAGGATGAGGTAAAATAATGATAAAGTAATAATAAATACAATAATATACCTTGGAGATAAGGACCTGGAATGGAATAGAACAGTTGGGACTGTAGGATGAGGTAAAATAATGATAAAGTAATAATAAATACAATAATATACCTTGGAGATAAGGACCTGGAATGGAATAGAACAGTTCGGACTGTGGGATGAGGTAAAATAATGATAAAGTAATAATAAATACAACAATATACCTTGGAGATAAGGAACTGGACAGGAATAGAACAGTTGGGACTGTAGGATGAGGTAAAATAATGATAAAGTAATAATAAATACAATAATATACCCTGGAGATAAGGACCTGAAATGGAATAGAACAGTTGGGACTGTAGGATGAGGTAAAATAATGATAAAGTAATAAAAAATACAATAATATACCTTGGAGATAAGGACCTGGAATGGAATAGAACAGTTGGGACTGTAGGATGAGGTAAAATAATGATAAAGTAATAATAAATACAATAATATACCTTGGAGATAAGGACCTGGAATGGAATAGACCAGTTGGGACTGTAGGATGAGGTAAAATAATGATAAAGTAATAATAAATTCAATAATATACCTTGGAGATAAGGACCTGGAATGGAATAGAACAGTTGGGACTGTAGGATGAGGTAAAATAATGATAAAGTAATAATAAATACAATAATATACCTTGGAGATAAGGACCTGGAATGGAATAGAACAGTTGGGACTGTAGGATGAGGTAAAATAATGATAAAGTAATAATAAATACAATAATATACCTTGGAGATAAGGACCTGGAATGGAATAGATTAGTTGGGACTGTAGGATGAGGTAAAATAATGATAAAGTGATAATAAATACAATAATATACCTTGGAGATAAGGACCTGGAATGGAATAGAACAGTTGGGACTGTAGGATGAGGTAAAATAATGATAAAGTAATAATAAATACAATAATATACCTTGGAGATAAGGACCTGGAATGGAATAGAACAGTTGGGACTGTAGGATGAGGTAAGATAATGATAAAGTAATAATAAATACAATAATATACCTTGGAGGTAAGGACCTGGAATGGAATAGAACAGTTGGGACTGTAGGATGAGGTAAAATAATGATAAAGTAATAATAAATACAATAATATACCTTGGAGATAAGGACCTGGAATGGAATAGAACAGTTGGGAATGTAGGATGAGGTAAAATAATGATAAAGTGATAATAAAATACAATAATATACAATGGAGGTAAGGAACTGTAATGGAATAGGTCAGTTGGGCTACAGGATGAGATAAAATAATGATAAAGTGATAATAAAATACAATAATATACAATGGAGGTAAGGAACTGAAATGGAATAGAACAGTATAGGATGAGATAAAATAATGATTAAAACAAAGGACTAAAATTAGGAATAACAGAGATGATTAGAACAGAAATTTATTGGAATATTATATAACGAAGGCCTACTGGAACAAAACAGAACAAAACGAAACGGAGCAACGAGCATATTAATTTAATATTCATTCATTCTTAGCGATCTGCCCCACCCAGCATTTTCTACTCTTGTCTACTTTCCATCTTCCCCTCAGTCTCTGCATTCGATCCATATAATAATTATTAACGTTGTCTATCATCTGAGATCTTTAGTCACGAACGTTTCTCTCGTTCACCATTCTTTCTAGTATGCCATTCTGTAGGCAGTTTCATCTTAGCCAGAGACGTAGCCAATTTCGTTTTCTCTTCCTGATCAGTTTCAGTATCATTCTTCCATCACCGACTCTTTCTAGCACAGTTTTATTCTTATTCTGTGTGTCCATTTAAAAAGCTCTATTCTTTCCCATATCCACACTTTTAAATTCTTTTGTCGCTTCTCTTCTCTTCTCTTCACTTCATCGTAATGTCCATGTTTCTGCCCCAGACAATGCCACTAGGGTTACCATGAGAAGAAATTTTATAGAAAGACAAGGAATCTAAAATAAGAGGACATTGCTGAAAAAAGAAGGATTTTTTAAAAATTGGTATGAAAAAATTAAAGACAAAAACAATCGCTCACCTTAGTCAGTTCTCTCACTAGTTGCTGGATCAGTATTACATCTGTACCCTACTTATCGGTGGAGCCCACTTTGTGCACAAGAATCTGAAGAGACAAACTTATATCTTGTAACAAATAACTATGGAACTGTTCACAGGACATGTCCTTGAAATTATATTTCACCATGATGACACCTCAGGCTGTCTCCGTTAGCATGCGATTTCGTTAGGTAATATATCTCTGTCAGCACTTCCATTGTGACTTGGGATAAATAAATAGAATTGACATATTTTTTTAGAGTTCCGAGAAAATTTCAGTGCTCGCAGAACTATTGGAATTGAAGAATTTGCACTATTGTTTATCTAAACTTAAATCCTTGTCCAAATTAACTTCATTGGCACATCTTTGTACAATGAAGAATAAAATTGATAAAATAGCTTAGAATCATGAATAGTGACGTTTTTAGAGTGAAATAATTCAATGCATGTCATTACGTCATCATATTTTATGTTTTTTTTATGTGCTCCAGCTTAAATCAATGAAAGCAGTTAAATTCTTTCATATGTTTTCATCATTTGTTTAGATATTCTACGTATGATATCGTACATTATTCAGTATTCATATTCATTCCAGTTTAAATGCGAAATGCTTGACATATCAATTTTCTTTAATGTCTGTCGGACAGGATAAAGTGTTTGAAAAATAGGACATGTCCTCCTTTTGCCGGACGGACGGTAACCCTAAATGCCACACCCCACACAAAACACTTCACTTGTCTCTTTTTTGAAGTTCTTTAATATAATATAATATAATATAATATAATATAATATAATATAATATAATATAATATAATATAATATAAATAATACAATACAATACAATACAATATAATACAATATAATATAATACAATACAATACAATACAATACAATACAATACAATATAATATAATATAATATAATATAATATAATATAATATAATATAATATAATATAATATAATATAATATAATACAATACAATACAATACAATATAATACAATACAATACAACACAATATAATATAATACAATACAATACAATATAATATAATACAATATAATATAATATAATAATATATAATATAATATAATACAATACAATACAATACAATACAATACAATACAATACAATACAATATAATATAATATAATATAATATAATATAATATAATATAATATAATATAATATAATATAATATAATACAATATAATATAATATAATATAATATAATATAATATAATATAATAGTTTCTATCTGATGCTTTTCCAATTCACTGCGGGCTAAAGCAAGGAGATGCACTATCACCTTTACTTTTTAACTTCGCTCTAGAATATGCCATTAGGAAAGTTCAGGATAACAGGCAGGGTTTGGAATTGAACGGGTTACATCAGCTTCTTGTCTATGCGGATGACGTGAATATGTTAGGAGAAAATACACAAACGATTAGGGAAAACACGGAAATTTTACTTGAAGCAAGTAGAGCGATCGGTTTGGAAGTAAATCCCGAAAAGACAAAGTATATGATTATGTCTCGTGACCAGAATATTGTACGAAATGGAAATATAAAAATTGGAGATTTATCCTTCGAAGAGGTGGAAAAATTCAAATATCTTGGAGCAACAGTAACAAATATAAATGACACTCGGGAGGAAATTAAACGCAGAATAAATATGAGAAATGCGTGTTATTATTCGGTTGAGAAGCTCTTATCACCCAGTCTGCTGTCCAAAAATCTGAAAGTTAGAATTTATAAAACAGTTATATTACCGGTTCTTCTGTATGGTTGTGAAACTTGGACTCTCACTCTGAGAGAGGAACATAGGTTCAGGGTGTTTGAGAATAAGGTGCTAAGGAAAATATTTGGGGCTAAGCGGGATGAAGTTACAGGAGAATGGAGAAAGTTACACAACGCAGAACTGCACGCATTGTATTCTTCACCTGACATAATTAGGAACATTAAATCCAGACGTTTGAGATGGGCAGGGCATGTAGCACGTATGGGCGAATCCAGAAATGCATATAGAGTGTTAGTTGGGAGACCGGAGGGAAAAAGACGTTTAGGGAGGCCGAGACGTAGATGGGAGGATAATATTAAAATGGATTTGAGGGAGGTGCGGTATGATGATAGAGACTGGATTAATCTTGCACAGGATAGGGACCGCTGGCGGGCTTATGTGAGGGCGGCAATGAACCTCCGGGTTCCTTAAAAGCCATTTGTAAGTAAGTAAATATAATATAATATAATATAATATAATATAATATAATATAATATAATATAATATTCCCTTCCACTTCGACACTCCTTGATTCCCCAATATTACTGCTAGCTGTGGAAGTTGTAATGCGTGATAAATTAGATGCTATGAAACGTCTATTTATTGGTTTACAATCTCTTTGCACTCATACAGCATATTTCCTTTTAAAAATTGCTTTTACATACCTCGCCTAACATACTTCCTTCGCACTACCCCTCTCTGGTTATTTCCCTCTCTTCATCTAGAGGCTGATTGTATTTTGCGGGATTGTTTGGAATCTATTCTTAATATCCAACTTGACAATCATTCTTGGTCCTTCGCTACTTTGCCTATTTCATTTGGTGGTCTTGGCATTCGCAATGTTAGCGATATTTGTGTGCCTGCGTGTTTAGCCTCGGCTCATGGAGCTCTGAATTTCGTCAAATCTACTCTTTCTAGTCACAGTGATGAAATCAGAATCCTTCATATGTCTGAGGCCTTTGAACAATACAGTAGCGTGCAAATTAATCCTAACACGACATATTTTTACATTTTCTGTCATTGTTGGCCTCACAGCTGCTCATACCGCTTTAATTGACATCTGTAGTATGTGTAATTCCATTATTGAAGGTCTTTCGTTATTATTTGTTTTATAATATGTGACATTTTGCCTGTCGTTTTGTACTTATAAGCATTTCAGTTGTGTTGAAGACTTAATACTGCAATTCTGTGAACATTCTGTCGTCTTCACAAATGGATACAACTCCACGAAAACTGTCTAAAATTATAACATTAGCAGAGCGTTCTTCTATGACACAGAGGCAAATTGCTGCAGAATGTCACATCGGTTTGGCTACTGTTGATTCGATCATAAAACGATACAGGGATACTGGATCCATCACACCCCAGAAAAAAGGAAACTGTGGCCGGAAAAGGAAGACTTCACCTGCAGATGATCGTTTAATTGTCAGGAAAAGTAAATTAAATCCTAGACTAACTGCTGTCGACTTAACCCGCGAGTTAATGGCTACCACTGGGGCGAATATTCACGTCACAACAGTGCGACGTAGGCTTTTGGAAGCTGGACGAAGGGCTCGTAAGCCTATTAAGAAGCAACTGCTAACCCCTGTTATGTGCAAAAAACGCTTAATGTGGGCAAAATTACATCAACACTGGACAGTGAATGACTGGAAGAATGTACGTAGTTTTTTCCGATGAGTCTCATTTCGAGGTCCACGGCCACAGTGTTTCTTACGTACGGAAAGGATCCGAAAAAGTAACAGCAGCTCATCTCCAACAAGCACCCAAATACCCCCCTAAAGTAATGTTTTGGGGTTGTTTTACACATGAAGGGCCTGGAGCAATAATACCTATCAAGGGAATGATGAATTCTGACAAATATATTCACTTATTGGAAACCAGAATCGTACCCCAGCTGCAAAAATCATTTCCGGATGGCAGAGGTGTGTTCCAACAAGACCTGGCACCATGCCATACGTCTCGAAAAACTACAGAATTCTTCAACAAGAAGAATATTCAGGTACTCCCCTGGCCAGGCAACTCACCCGACATCAACCCCATTGAGAACTTGTGGTCAATTTGCAAAAGAAGAATGCAAAAAATGGATTGTTCTACAAAGGAGAAGATGATTTCTGCCCTCATTGGTGTATGGTTTCGCGATGGAGAAATGAAGAAGATTTGTGGGAAATTAGTGGAATCCATGCCAAATCGTCTCAGAGCTGTTATTAGGAACAAGGGAGGCCACATAGATTACTGAGGTATGTCTTAGATCCTTTTTTTTTATCCCGTTTGAGTGTTTTTGCATAAGTAATTACGTTGTTCGGATTAATTTGCAAGCTACTGTGGTCCTCCGTTACTCACATTGTGGATATTCCAAACAGTCCAGAGTCTCAAAAATGCTGGGATCTTGTTCTTGCTTCCAAAGCTTTTGACAACCTATTTGCGTCTTCCTCCTCAGATTTTGACAGAGCCCGTTTTCTTGCTTTACGAGAAAAAGAATCAGGATGCTGGCTTCAAGCCTTACCTTCTTCCAACATAGGCACCTTACTGGATAATACGTCCTTTAAGATTGCTATTGCCTTAAGGCTTGGTGTTAAAATTTGTTTTCCACACAAATGTATTTGTGGTGCAGATGTCGATTCTTCTGGCCTCCATGGATTAAGTTGCCTCAAAAATTCTGGACGATTTTCCAGACACGTCATGATTAACAACATCATTAAGAGGGCCCTTATTTTCCGCTGGTTTTCTTACCATCCTAGAACCCAATGGCATAAATCGTTCCGATGGCAAACGTCCAGATGGCTTAACTTTAACACCATGGTCCAAAGGCAAATCACTTTTATGGGATGCCACTTGTTATAACACCTTCGCTTCTTCTTATTTGCCCAAAACTTCCAAACTCGCTGGGTCAGCCGCTGCATCTGCTGTGACAATTAAACGCAATAACTATCTCGATCTTCTGGATAGATATCGTTTTCACCGTAGAATCTATGGGTCCATGGTGTTCCGAGGGAAGTTGTTAACTTCTGATATCGGCAAGTATTTATCAGCACTTAACGGTGCCTCTCGCTCTACGGCTTTCCTCCGCCAAAGAATTGGTATTGCCATTCAACGAGGGAACGCTATAAGTGTTATGGGGACTTTTCCAGAAGCTAAATCGTTGGAAGAAATATTTTATTTCGTGTAGAGCTGTAGAGAGTATTTCGCATCCTTTAGTTTTGCGCCAATTTCTAGTTTGTCCCTTACTCAATTGTTTAATTTAATTTAATTTCAAAATTGAAAAAGAAATTGTATTTTTATGGATATATGTTTCAAAGTGTGTTACGAAATTTATTTTATTTACTATACTCAAATTGTACATGAAACCAAAAAAATTTAATATAATATAATATAAAATAATATAATATATAATATAATATAAGAGAACTACAGACGGATTAATTAGCTCTGAGCATTTCAACCCCATTGGGCACATTATGCCTATCTCTTTAACATCGAAAGGGTGGAGTTAATTAAGCAGTCTTGAAACATTTATCAGCTTTAGAAGGTTGGTCCCAGCCTCTCTTGGTGGTATTCTCTACCCCGGAATTAAGATATCAAACAATTGATTCCTTCCCTGGCTCTACTTCCGTTGCATGCAGGCAGGTATTAGGGCTTTCATCTCAGAAACCATTTGGTTAAGGTTTTCCGTGAGTGCACATTCAGTAAGATCATCACTTTCCTGAATTAGGTTCTTCTCAGAGTTATTAATTATTTGGGGATGTTAGCAAAGATAATAATGTATCATCTTCTTATAGTCATCAATTAATTAATTTTACATTTTATTTTCTAATATCTTATTTAATTTGAAATTTCTCAAAATGTATTCCCATTTAGAGAACAAAATGTTACTACAAAAGTTGAAATATTATAAAAACGAGTTACAAAGAAATTATGAAATCCTTGAATTGCGAAAAATTTCTTTATCCTTGCTATGCTACTAAGTTCACAGGTTTTGGTCTTGTTTGTACCTCAGCCTATCACACATATTACAAATGTAATCAAATTTTTATTGATGAAATGTTTTTTAAAAGATGAAAAGTTTCTTTATAACATTGACAAAGTTTTACATTGATCACATTTATAGTCTGGATATTTACAGTTGATGTAAATTCATTATTATTTATAGCTAGTACATATTCGTTCCCTTTTACGTTGTCTACAATACCTCACATATTCCTTCCACTCTTCTGGACACTCTACTCTTCCATTTCATTAACAAAGCAGTAATGACAAGTTATCAATTTTATTTCAACCTTTACGTATACTTACAGTATATAAGTTCTTGTATTCTTTATTCATTTTTTTTTAATTTTAAGTATCCAGTATCCTTTGTATAATGCTGGGCATTTTCGAAGAACTACTTTAAAAGTGTCATTAAACTTTATAGGTGACTAATTACAGGAAATGGGACCTAGAGCCGGATTTTTTATTTTTATTTTTTTTTGTTTTTTTGTGGTTTCAAAAAGAGGATGACATACTGAGCATTTAAAAATTCATGGTTCTAGCTGCTATAGTTTTTAATATATTACATATTGAATGTTGATATTACATTATGTACCTTTCGAGAAAAATGCAAATTAAAGTTTTCATTTGTTTCCTTAGCAACTATAACAAAGATTTAGGTAGGCAGTAGGCACATTTAAGAAGCACTGTGTAAAACTACGTCCTAGTTTAGTATGTAAAAAAGCCTACACGTAGCGCAAGATGTCAAAGCACAGAAATACATTTTTCACACCGCAAAGTCATTTTTTTTTTGCTCTCCTGTAAAATTTTCTTTTATGACTTTAGGTCCCTTTTCGAGCAACGGGTCACAATTCATTTATTTATTTTAGATTTATTCACATATTAATTTGAACAAATTAATAGTTTTTATAACTTTCGATGTAATTTTTTACACAATTTAATGCTTTTTTTTTAGAATAAAATCATCCAGACGATCTCTTCCGTTCTCAAATATCATTACGAGAACAAATCTGGAGCCGTCATATCGGGTGAACACGAAGGTCACGGAATATGAAGTTATTGGGAGATGATGTTTCCGGGGAAAAACCTAGGCAAAGTCTGCGAAAAATCTTTCTAATCTTTGACGTAGAAATTGCCTTATTATTACCAATAACAATTATTGGTAAATCAATTAGGGCATTATTGGCAATTTTAAATAGTGGATGTCTAATTCGTATAGGTTTATTCATTAATTTATTTGGCGTAGGGGTCCTTTTGAAATATTCGTAATTTATTCAAGTTTAAATAATTAATATAAACATTATAACAGCAATCCAATGGTTTATTGCGTGTATTTGTAATTTTAGTTAATTTTTCTATATTTAATTACACTTGCATTTCTAACAGAGATGTTCTCACAGAGATTAAACTATATTCAAAAGATGAAGAGAATATTGGCGTGAAGTTGGAAACATTGGTCGTTTCATGTTCATGTCATGACAAGTTTTCAGAAGCAACGTCAGCAGTGTATTGCAGCACGATGAGGTCATCTGAAGGACGCGTGTCTCGAAAAAAATGTAAACAAGCAAAATCCGAAAGGATAAGGAAGTTATTACGTTCACTGCGTAAAGTTTTATCACACCTTAAGAACAGAGCAAAGAAAATGCTGCACCTTGTGTAAGTGGACTCGTCTAGCTTGGACTTGCACGACCGCCTGTTTTTGTTTCTGCCGAAGGCCCAGTTCAGAACGGAAACAATTCAAAGTTTAAAGTTCTGAGAAACCTGAATTTTAAAGCTTAATGTTGATGTGAAAATAGTACATTATGCAACGAGCCTATAATGGTAATAATTAAGACGCGAGTATGTTTGTTTATGAAACGAGCGCAAGCGAGTTTCATAATTTTCATACGAGCGTCTTAATTACCATTATAGGCAAGTTTCATACGACTTTTTATGCTTGAACATATTTCTAACTTGAAATTATTCATAAGTTATAGTTATCTAAGTTAGGAGCGGAACTGACCTTCTAAATTGTGAGATGTGCGCAGACGCGAAAGTATTGATTTTTTCCGAGGAACGAATATCATTGAAATTGATATAATCTAGAGAATAACATGAACATTAATCTTGATATAACCTGGAAATTGATTTATCATTGAAAAACGAGATGACAAATTGAATTTATTTGAATATCATTTACAATTAACGCTAATTATTATAGTAACGGAACATAACCTTCTGCGACAGTATTGGATTTCCAGCCTCCGTGACGTTTCGCTAGTTGTCTTTCGATTGCATATCCGAGAATAATCGATACTTGCGGTTTTATAATGCTACAATGGTGATTTCTCATTGGTTGAACAACTGAACTATAATGAATAGGTATACTTTAATGAGGTGCATTAAAGGGCTATTACCAGGTGTATAATTACTACATTTCGGCATGGTCGAGCATAAATTCAATATAAACATTGGTCTACTAATTTTGAAACTTGTTGAATATATAGGTCTAAAACATCATTAACAGAATTTGGAGCAATTTCAACTTACTTCTGATTTGTTACAGCAACTTAAATATTTAAAATGCAGGTTTATCGAAACTTTAAAATTTGAGTCGTTTCCCTTTTGAACAAGGTCACCGTTAAATACAAATTTCATTTTCAAACTGTCATAAATCGCCTGATGCAATAACGAAAGCGAAGCGATAGTGCTGCCCCTGTAAGCAACTTTAGGTACCACATCGATCTTCATCTTACACCAAATGTTGGAACATTTTTCAGTTTATGGTGCGTTAATATACGAGTACGTTTCACATCAAAATAATAAAAAATTACTTATAAAAGACCAATTATAGGAATTAATCCGCTAAACAGTTGTACAAAATGGGAAACTGAATTATTATGAACGTGTCAATCGTGATGGAAACAATGGAAGAGTAAATAATTCCCAGACAATATGCAACATGCTCCGTAGGATACGCAGACGTATTGACTTACTTAGATTTATCACTTGGTTCAATTGCATAAAAGCAATCTGAAGTTCCTACATTTTCACTGTGACAGGATCGTGGATCGAAAGCGATCTGTGAGTCACGAGCAAACGAGACGCATCGTGTTAATGGAACTAAGACATGGTTGCTACAAGGCAAACGGTATTAATTATCCAATAGTAAGAACAACTCAACAGGGTATCTAACTTACAAGTTATTATATAAGAACAATATGCACTATGCCGAAAGAGAAAGACAAAAAAGGGGCAATGAGTTCTAAAATATGGTCACCTCCTGTCCTGTTCCCAAAACATTATAGTTCACAACACGGAGAAAAGTAACGCTGTTTTTCAAGAAGCCACTATCTATCTATACCGACTACTGGAAAAGCGCTATTGACAGGGACAAGAAGGTAGCACGTGATATCTAAGAACAGGATACTCTAATACAGCGGTGGCGAAAATGTAATCGTGTCCGAGCCACTGTGTAACCTGCAACGTGCATAGCTCCTATGGAGGGAGGCGGACACCCGAAGTGGAAGTGAAGCAACTATCTGACTTATTAAGGGATTTTCATTTTCCTTACGTCAAGCACTTAAATATAATTTTATACAGTACAAGGCTACAAACTAATCTTTAGTACGTGTAACGAAGAAAGAAATGAACAATAAATTAACAATATTACAACCTAAAATTAACTGTCTTCAGAATGTCTCTGCGACAGAGTTTCAAAATCAGGAATGATGTCACTTACTGCCAGTCGTAGTTGAGCACGAAGGTATTTGTCAGTCAGTCGTGATCTAAATTTGGTTTCTACTATTTTCATTGTTGAAAATAATTTTTCACAAACGTAAGTTGCAGCGAAAATGGCTTCAACAGAGCAAGCGAATGAACGAAGCTTCGGATATTTATTTTTTGGCAAAAATTTGAAAGTTCAACATTTGTCAAGTCCTTACATCTAGCTTTCATTTGACATCACATTGTAAATCAGTAAGTTCAAATTGAAGATCTAACTGCATTATTCGTACATCTGCTGAAAAAGGGTCGACGTACAGAGATGATGATGATGATGATGATGATGATGATGATGATGATAACAACAATAACACTTCATCTTTTAATGTTTCATCAGTAACATGTAGTGCAATGCCGTTTTATGTTATACAACCGTTTACCTCGTAATACTTGTGAACAAATCATACATTTAATATTCTCATCATATTGACAGCAAAGAAATGCGTCCTCCCATCCTACTTGGAACTTTCGTACATGGTTTCGAGAGAGGCATATGCCACTCGCAGATCAGAGAAAAATACAAATGGAACGGAGTTTGATTCCAGTGAGTGAGAGGGTGGGGGTTGGCGGAGGTTAGAAGGAAGCGAAATGCACGGCTATCACTGCGAGCCACAATGGCTCGCGAGTCACGTTCTCACCACGGCTGCTCTAATAGAAGATGATTTTGAAATGAATGTTAGAGACTTAGACAGTAGTGCAGAAGAAAGAGAATATTCCAAGAAAAATTCTTATATTGGAAGTGCGAAAGGAACTTGAGAGAAAGAAACTTTTGTTTCGGATACCGAAATTGGAAAAATGTAATTAAAAAATAAGCTTTCTATCCTGTTTGTATTCTGAAGGTAACATGAATTACAGCGTGTCCTACTCCAAAGTAGCCCCGTTACTTTAAAGAACGTACAAATACAAAAAAGTACAAAAGTATCATGAGATTGTCACAGTAGGTGCTGAAAATGTCCTCCCTGACCGATAATACACAACTCAACACGACGTTACATGTTTCTGAACGTTGAAGTCCTTGAAATATTTGCAACAGGAAATTAATGTTAACGGGGCTACCATCGAGTGGGACACCCGGCATAATTTAGTAATGTGTATTAGTAGTAATAGGAATACGTGTATTTTGTGCAGAAATGTACCTATTGTTTATTATTATGTTTTATACCGCATAGAAAAAAAAAACGGAGCTGAGAGAATAGATTCTTCGATACCGATTCGCGACGAGAGATTGCTTCAGTTGTTACGATAGCCTGACTGTACTCACAGTCTTCCTTTTGTGTGCATGAACACAGGAGCCAGAGCGCTGCAGCCAGGTATCCCCAGAGATGTCCGATAATACACATTATATTAAAGCCGAGTGTTAATCATTTAGTACACTTCAAGCGCACTGGGCAATAATATCATCACCATCATCATCGTCATGCTGCTATTATTATTATTATTATTATTATTATTATTATTATTATTATTATTATTATTATTATCCTTTGAAGAGGTGGAAAAATTCAAATATCTTGGAGCAACAGTAACAAATATAAATGATACTCGGGAGGAAATTAAACGCAGAATAAATATGGGAAATGCCTGTTATTATTCGGTTGAGAAGCTTTTATCATCCAGTCTGCTGTCCAAAAATCTGAAAGTTAGAATTTATAAAACAGTTATATTACCGGTTCTTCTGTATGGTTGTGAAACTTGGACTCTCACTCTGAGAGAGGAACATAGGTTAAGGGTGTTTGAGAATAAGGTGCTTAGGAAAATATTTGGGGCTAAGAGGGATGAAGTTACAGGAGAATGGAGAAAGTTGCACAACGCAGAACTGCACGCATTGTATTCTTCACTTGACATAATTAGGAACATTAAATCCAGACGTTTGAGATGGGCAGGGCATATAGCACGTATGGGCGAATCCAGAAATGCATATAGAGTGTTAGTTGGGAGACCGGAGGGAAAAATACCTTTAGGGAGGCCGAGACGTAGATGGGAGGATAATATTAAAATGGATTTGAGGGAGGTGGGGTATGATGATAGAGACTGGATTAATCTTGCACAGGATAGGGACCGCTGGCGGGCTTATGTGAGGGCGGCAATGAACCTTCGGGTTCCTTAAAAGCCATTTGTAAGTAAGTAAGTATTATTATTATTATTATTATTATTATTATTATTATTATTATTATTATTATTATTATTATTATTATCCTTCTTTGAAGAGGCGGAAAAATTGAAATATCTTGGAGCAACAGTAACAAATATAAATGATACTCGGGAGGAAATTAAACACAGAATAAATATGGGAAATGCCTGTTATTATTCGGTTGAGAAGATTTTATCATCCAGTCTGCTGTCAAAAAATCTGAAAGTTAGAATTTATAAAACAGTTATATTACCGGTTGTTCTGTATGGTTGTGAAACTTGGACTCTCACTTTGAGAGAGGAACATAGGTTAAGGGTGTTTGAGAATAAGGTGCTTAGGAAAATATTTGGGGCTGAGAGGGATGAAGTTACAGGACATTCTGCACAACGCAGAACTGCACGCATTGTATTCTTCATCTGACATAATTAGGAACATTAAATCCAGACGTTTAAGATATATAGCATATAGCACGTATGGACGAATCCAGAAATGCATATAGAGTGTTAGTTGGGAGGCCAGAGAGAAAAAGACCTTTGGGGAGGCCGAGACATTGATGGGAAGATAATATTAAAATGGATTTGAGGGAGGTGGGATATGATGATATGGACTGGATTAATCTTGCTCAGGACTGGACCGATGGCGGGCTTATGTGAGGGCGGCAATGAACCTCCGGGTTCCTTAAGTTTTCTTCAAGAACTCTCCATTGTTTGTTATGTGTAATACAACTCTCTGTCTTTAAACTGTGATTCTCAATTGGATTTCAGTTTAACAGTTGAAAAATTTCATACAATATTAAAAAGAATTGTATTTCCTTAGATATTTAAATTATGAAGAAGTGTATTACAATGTTTTCACTCTACTTTTTAAGTAATTTTGCATCATTATATTGATATTTTGCACTATATTAACTGTAATATTATATTCCACCATCTATTCCCATTATGCATTTTCTTTCTTTCGTTTGTGTTGTTTGTTTTGTTGTTTTTTTTCTCTTTTTATGTATTTTGTGTATGTATCTGTGTAAGCCACCTGTAATTGGAAGCCTGCTTCTGTTGGTGGTGGATTTAAAATAAAATATAGATCCATCGGAAGGAAAGTAAAACTGAGGAACACGTAAAGGAGCTTTATTCCTGAACCAGAATGAAATGAATAATTTCCGGCCGTTCAACGCTCATGTCTAAATACTTCATCTCAGGTGTCACTGCAATGGATCGATATGCATGGCCGAAGTTTGTATTTATTTATTCCCATATATAAATCCCACAAGGGTAGCTGCCCTTCAGTAAGGGTTGCCAAAATGCACAGCATAATAAACAAATAAAAAATATAAATTTGTAGTATCAGTATATTTATTATTATTTTCAAAAGAAAGCTCCTCTTGGGAAGGAAGTTTATTCAATAATTATTAATAACACTACTCAACAAGGTTTTCATAACATGGACAAGAATAAATTTTTTAAAGTAATTTGTATGTCCTGATTACGAATATGGCATTGAAAAAGTGCCTACATGTCACATTTTTTCAGAAACTTATATTTTTAGTTAGTGAATGGTATAAAAATGTGTTAAAATCTAGCCACTATGAAGGAGATTCTTTTCTTTAACGTAGATCTTTTACACAATTATATATCATTTCCGTTCTTTTAAGGTACCGTTTGAAACATATTTTCATTTCTGTGGGTTGAATGAGTGTTACCCTTAGCGATGGTTTATTGTTTTACTACCCTTATCATGCAGCTGCAAGGAGGGTAGGTCACATCTGGCTAGAACTGACTAAGAGAAAGGAGGAAAACGGTCGCTGTTGTATCTTTAGACAAGAAATGAACAATTCAGCGATTAGTTCTGATTGTGGAAGTGTTGTGAGCGGCACTAGTTATTCTGTAATAGTGTTAAATGGATCGCATTCGTCGTTCATGTAAAAATTTTTCAAGTAGTTTCTGCTATGTTTATGGGGAATTAACTTTGAAATCACAACATCGATCAATTACAGACAATGTAAAAAAGATATATTACTTGTATTTTGGCTGTAAAGTGGATGAACAAGACACAAATTTGGCACCACACGTGTGTTGTGCAACATGGTACGTGAAGTTAACAGAGTGGCTGCGGGGGGAAAATGTCTTTTGCTATTCCAATGATTTTGCGACAGGGTACCAGTCTTATGGAACATTGTTAATTCTGCATTACCAAAATAGAGGGATTTTCAAGAAAAACTAAAGATAAAATTGTGTATCCTGATCTCCCATCAGCCATAAGACCCGTGCCACATTCTCCTGAACTTCCTGTCCCTATCCCTCCACCCAGTGGGGAAGATTGTGTAATTCCAGGGGAACACGAACTATCAGAATCTTCAGACTACCCTTCAACTTCGGCTGATGCCATCCACATTCCTGAACATTGTAGAACACCACATCTGATACGACAGGCAGAACGTAATGATATAGTTAGGGATTTAGGTCTTTCCAAGCAACACGCTGAACTATTAGGTTCTAGATTACAAAAATGGGACTTATTTGCAAAAGATATCAAGATGTCCGTGTTCAGAAAACGAAACGATAAACTAACTAGTTATTTTGTAATGGAAAATAATATTTGTGCCTGCAAAAATGTGAACGGGCTTATGGATGAATTAGATATTGAATATAATCCAGAAGAATGGAGACTGTTCATCGATTCATCAAAACTAACCTTAAAAGCAGTTTTATTGCACAATGGCAACACAGAACCTTCCATCAGTGGCTCATACACTCACTATAAAAGAAACTTATGAAAACATGTCACTAATATTGAATGCAGTAAATTGTAATGAACATCGCTGGGCAATTTGTGGGGATTTGAAAGTAATAGCTTTGTTGCTTGGATTACAATGAGGGTTTACTAAGTTATGTTGTTTTTTATATTCGTGGGACAGTCGAGAAACAGCACAACATTATGTGGTGAAGAACTGGCCTATCAGACCAGATCATATTCCTGGTGAGCATAATATTAAATACCTCCGTTAGTACAACATGAAAAAGTGCTTCTTCCTCCACTGCATATAAAACCAGGGCTAATAAAAATTCTGTGAAAGCTCTAGCTAAGAGTGGAGAAGCCTACTAAAACTTAAAGACTCTGTTCCCTAAAATCAGTGATGCTAAATTAAAAGAAGGCATATTTGTCGGTCCACAAATTAGAAAACTTTTGAAGGACAGTATTTATGAGAAAAGACTTAACCCCAAGCAATTACCACGCTGGAAATCTTTTGCATCAAAGAGTTTTTAGACAATCACAAGGCAGTAAATGATCGTCAATTAATAGAGACGGTACTAAGAAACAACAAAAAAAAAACAGCCTACAGTATTTCACTGAAGATCCACTTCTTACATTCACATTAGGACTTCTTTCCTGAGAACTTGGGGACTGTGAATTGTGAGCAGGGAGAGCGATTTCAGCAAGACATTGCTACAATGGAGCAATAGTATCAAGGAAGATGGGATCCAGCGATGATGGGCGATTATTGCTACTTTTTAAAAAGGGAAGATTCCAGTTCTCATAAGAGAAAAAATGAAGGTATTTGTTTTTATCTATCTCTATTTTATTGCATGAAGAGTGGCTTTTATAATTCTTAATAGCTGCTCCATTATTAATGTATCATTTTTTTATCATATCTAAGCTGCCCTTGAAAATTTTCATACAAAAAATGAAAATAAAGTAATTTTTAATAGGTAAAAAATCCTGATTTTTCTATGTATCAAGTAAGTATCTGTAACACAAAAACGTGACGTGTTACGAACTTTTCACTGTCATTTTCGTGTTCAGCGCAAGCAAATTAGTTAAGATTAGTCTATTTTTATTAATATTATGGAAAAAAAGTTCAAATTTGTTGAGTAGTGTAATCAGACACAATATAAGATAATTCAGATGTAGGGGAAGGTGTTGTACCTTGGGTCATTCATCATTTCTCTGGCATCTGTATTTTGAAAAATGAATTATTTCAATCAAGTTACATATTTGTACACAAGAGTCCTCTCACAAAGCTTGGTGATCTTCAGTTACAGTGGTTTGCTTTCATTGTGAAGAAATTTGTTTTTGATCTCAGAAAGTATTTTGTTTGTAGTGTGTTCTTTATTTCTTTACGGGGCTGTGTTATAATTCAAGACATTTCCAATAGTAAGGCAAGACCTTTGTTTCTTTCTTGTTTGAATGGTATATTAGGTTACTGTTAGAATATAACCTAACTTTTGAAACATGATGTTTAGTTTACAATGAGCAGTAGTTGTACCTCGGTCCACTTGAAGCGTTGTACCTTGGGTCCACCCAAGGTACAACATTGAACTGATGATGAGCAGAAGTGTACAAATCATTATAAATTATCAGTTAATTTAATATAGTTTATTGCTCAATATGTTGGAAAAAGAAGAAATTGAAAGAAGTAAACTGAAAAAGAAAAACCCAGTACCGGTAAAGAAAACAAAGAGGCAGCTTTCAGAGAAGAAACTACAGAAGAAGAACAAGACATTGATGAATTAATATTAGAGGATTCCAGTGATGATGACCTAACAACTTTGCTGAAAAAAGAAAATGCTGATGACGATGATGATGGAAACTCTGAAGAAGGCATAAGAGAAGGAAATTATACACTTGCCCGTTTTGCTGGAAAGAAGAAAGTTTCACATTACATAGCAAAAGTGTTGAGTATTGATGAAGAAGAGTGTCAAGTCCAATTTCTGAAAAAAACTTTCTGACTCCAACAAGTTTGTTATGGCGAAAGATGATGAATTTAGTGTGCCTTTAAGTGATATAGTCATGAAGCTACCACCTCCCTACCAACAAGGTTAATCTAAGAGACAAACTTCCCAACTACAATTCGCAGTTGACTTCAGTAGTTATGATGTTAAGTAGATCGATTTTGTGTTGGTTATCTGCTTAAAATGCATTATTGCATGAACATGTTGCAAAGGAATTGTTTCTTTAATTTGTTTCCTATTATATTCCAGAAGTTTCGTAATTTTTAGATATGTAGCCTACACTTTGCATTCATATTTATGTTCATCCACAATTTGTATTCTTGTTTCTTTTCTTATAGGCTAAATATATAATGTGACCCAAGGTAAAACATCGGGTGACCCAAGGTACAACCTCATGTTGTACCTTGGTCCATTATACTTGTATACATTTAATTGAATATAAAAATTATCAGAGTAATTAAATTCGTAAATAAAGATTACCAATGATATCTCAAAGAGTAGCTTCACCTTATGTTATAATTTGGACAACCTAATAATCATAATATGGTAAAAATGGAAATTAAATATAAAAATGACCCAAAGTACAACACCTTCCCCTACAGGTGATTAGGCTATGTAAAATCTGAACACAATATTTCATTATGTCTATAGCAATAATTTTCAAAAAATTTAAAGGGATTGCAAAAGACTTAAAACATTCAACTGAGAATAGTCCAAATACTTCAATCTGTCCTTATATATGATAATAATTCCTAAAGTATGCTCATAAATGGTCTTCTTTTCCTTCATGTAGGCCTACTGCTACAGGTTATTGAACTGCATTATATCTTTCTTTAGTTCTTCATCTTTCTTTATTTCTCTCCAACATCATTGATATCAACTTGAAAGGACTGATATCTTCCTTTCATTCCGTTCTCACAGAAATACTGCTTAAAAATTCATTCACAAATATTGAAAAAGCCTCTGAACAAGATTAAAAACAACCATTTAAAACACATGACAAAAAAAACAAGGTACGCAGGCTGTCCTGCAGAAGAAAGATAAATATCCATTGCTCTAATCAGAATGTAATTTGTAATCATAGTTTATTTAACAATACTGATGTTACGTAAGTGGGGGTAAGATTTGACTTTACAGTTCGTGCAGTGAAAGGAAGTATCTGAGAAATTTTAGCATGTGCTTTCCTCTTTCAATCTTGCTTTACACTATTTAAGGTCAACTGTAGAAAACGGAAAATCCAGCAGCTTATTCTCAGAAGCAATAACCGTAAAGAGTAAATTTAATATCAGAAATATTTCCAGCTCAGTACGTCTAAAGCAGCGGTGGTCAAAACTCGAGCTGCAGTGATTACTTGCGACAGACAGCTTATGAAGTAAGGAGACGAAGGAAAGGCACTTGGCATGAAAACTACAACCAGTGGTGGTTCCTGTACTAACATCTTGATCAATCCCGCGGATAAAAATCTCAAGCTTCACTGTATCAGTAATGTCACTGCTGTCATCAAAAGTCAGTGAATAATATACGATTTTTCTTGCTTCTTTTTTAACCTTCCTCTTGAATATAATCAGGAATTTTCTAAATTCTTCTCTCGATACTTGGTCGAGAAATTCGTAGTTTTTCAAAATTAAAAACTTCTTATGGACATGTTATTTAAGCTATTTTAATCATTACTCATTTGGGAAATTTTGTTCTATTAAAAGGCTTTAGAGCACGAGATATTTCAAACTCCATTAGGTAGCCGACTTCCTTACATTTATTTATCTCATCTTTCTCTTCCTGGCTATGATTTAATACATGTCAATTCCTGGCGTTTAACAGTTCGTTGGCACATAATATTGAATCAGTTTTTCTGCAATATTATTATTATTAAATGAATAAATAGTTACCCTCATCTAAAGATTAAGAAGACTAAAACTGAGATAAAACCTAATAATTTTATCCTTCTAGGGAGAAGATCTAAAAATATCAATATTCATGCACGTATAGAAGAATGATAGAAACACATACTTAGTGGTCAGTATTAATAATAATAATAATAATAATAATAATAATAATAATAATAATAATGCATTATTCAACGTGACAATTAACGTTTCTATATACTCCTAATTGAACCGTTGAGCAAAGTGAACATATTACATTTTGTCCGACAGAACAACAAAGAAGTTCTCCTTCTCATTCTTTACGAAACCACCTCTTACTGCTTGTAGAGACAGAGTTTGTAGAGCGACATGATACCGCCACTGCTTGTTTTCAGTACGTGAGTGAAAAACACAGCAATGTACAGGAAACTCCTCGTATCCATTTGAATGTCTGTGATTACACGATGTCTAAAGAGAGTAAGTCTAAAAGAGAAAAGTCTAAAAACCAAGTAAGTCCAACGTCCAATGTAATGAGGTCTAACTTGCCAGCATGATTTAATATACAGTAAGTTGTGTCTCAGTTAAGGTGGTACAACAGCTATTTTTACACAATGTAATAATTAGGTATGCAACATTTTGGAACAAAAATAGATCCCACACGACGACAAACTCAGTGGAAGGATGGCACTGTAAATGTCGAAGATTACAGTGAGACATTGTGCGCCTATTTGGAAGATTTTAGACAACATAAAGGAAGATAAATAAGATAAAAACATTCTGATACAACAGTTAGTGACAGATCATGTACGAAGAAGGCATCCTATTAGGAAAAGTACACGATAAACGTAGGTCAGGTGGAAGAGATAGTAGGTAATTGCTAACAATTCAAAGAGTAGGACACAGCCTCGTCTAGTCCAGGGTCTTAAGCTACCGGTTAAAACATAGAAACCAAACTAGATGACGTTGAGGTACAATAGTTATGGAAACCTTCCTGGAAGTCACTCACGATCGAACAGTATATAACTTAGAAGTAAGTCTCAGTATAATATAACACAGTGATTGCACAGGATGTGTTTTTGTCTTTCGTCTTGCTTTACATAATATAGGTACATCATCTTATTTTTACTTCAATTTTTATTGTACCTGAGTTTTTGAATGTATTTCACTCCCACCGTTCTAAAATTGAAGTTCAACCGTCCTCCACACAGATCCAAAACCGCATATATAGTCATAGTAGCCTTATGGCCATAGTAAACAATACGTTCCACGTTTCCCCCACCTGCTTCTGTTCGCCTCCCTGTAAATATTAGTGGCTAGGCTGTCTTAGCTCTTTTCTGAGGACATTAATTACTGTTAGGAATTGGACTCTACGTAATATTATACCCATACAATTGTTTAAAATAACTTAAATAAAAGAGCCTCGTTAACTAATTAACTGTCACGTGATTTCCTCCCTTTCTACGACGCTGCGACGTAACCAATTGGACGGACAGTAGATAGCATGTCTGAGTAATTTTATCTTTTCGGATCGGGCAGAAGTGAAGATTGAATTTACAGTACGTAAGGTACTCTTTTATAGAGTAGGTACAGAATTATTTCAACATGAGTTACTGATACGAAGTACGAACCTGGTAATTGGAATTACGTACAATAGTCTATAGTGCGATACTATGCACATTAGAACTGAAGCCTGTATCGAAATGGACGGCCACCATTTTCAAAAATGTGTTTAAATATCCATATTATGTTTATTTTTCAATTTAACTTCATTCTCTATATTGTACGCTAATGTGCTGTAGACAGTATAATATACACTGCATAATAAATACGTCCGCATGGACAGCTCAGTTCGTGAGTAAAAACACTCATTGTTAATACTGTACTGTATTTTGATTGAACAAAAACCTAATGAAAATTATCAAACTCAAAATCACGATATTTCGTAGTTTACGTAAATGGATGAACCACTTTTCTTCCCTCCTGTACCTAGTAAAGTGATTTGTTTGTATATTACGCCAGTATCATAGAACTCCAGTCGTGGAAGGGGGTAGCAAACAGTGTTTTCGGTTCTTAATCGTTGATCCAAAGGTATAGCTAGGTTAATATTAGAAATGTTAGTAAAAATAAAATGATGTCGCTGTAGTTCTTATCCATTACAAAATCGAAAGTAGATTCCTATTAGACTTATATATCAATTACATCAAAACGTGTTAAACCTCTTTTATTAGTAGACTTACTGACTGTGGATCTCAGAAATGTGCGTGAATCAACTTTAGATACGATTAAAAATAATAGAAATAAAATAATAATTTATTAAGTGTTGTATGTGCGTAAGTTTAATAAAAGATAAATAAATAAAAATGCATACATATCTGCAGAATAAAGTCTATTTTTACTAAAACCTGAAATACATGTAGGGTATTTCTCTGGTAGTGCTACACGCAGGGAAGCAATCAAGAAGTGTCTTTTCCTTGAACGCTGCCATCTTGTGCCTGTTTATGAGCCTCGTGTGACGCAGTCAGTTTGCACGCGTCATTGCTCACGGGTCGGAATGGTCCTCTGGATTTCAGGGCGAGATCGATCAGGGTTTAATCAAAGCCCTTGAAGCTCTCGGACGGACGTCTCGCTGAGAAAATAACTTTTTTCCCCCTATACACAAACGGTGGCAACAACGACGATTTCATTCCAAGGCTCGGAACGTGGTCATGCACAGCGCTCCGTCCGATACTATTCTGGTAGTATTCACTTTACTTCGTGTGGAATGTGGCACGCACGGCAGAGTGTAATGATTAGACCGCGGAAACTTCGTGGAATTGCATCCATTTATTGATTTGCATATGGAAAAAAATTTGTCTCTGCAAATCGCGATTAGTAGGTTCGGATAAATCTAACTTTATTTTAATTAAATGCATATTTCGTGGATGTTCATGTAAATGGATATAATTTTTCAGTTTTGCATATTTAGCTGTAGGCTATTTATTATCATTTTTGCCTTATTTTATTTGATTCAATATAATTTAACATTAATTCACAGTTTTCTGTCAAAGGGCAAGAATTTCACTGCAAACGCAGCATTCTCCGATCTTCCCTATTTTCCGCCTTCCTCTTAGTCTCTGCATACTACCCTTGTATCTTGAACGTTGTCTGTTATCTGTGTAACTTGCAACGTGCATAGCTCCTATGGAGAGGAAGTGAAGCAACTGTCTGACTTATTAAGGAATTTTCAGTTTCCTTACGTCAAGCACTTAAATATAATTTTATACAGTACAAGGCTATAAAGTAATGTTTAGTACGTGTAACGAAGAAAGAAATGAACAATAAATTAACAATATGACAACCTAAAATTAACTGTCTGTAGAATGTCTCTGCGACAAAGTTTCAAAATCAGGAATTACGTCACTTACTGGCAGTCGTAGTTGATCACGAAGGTATTTGTCTGTCAATCGAGATCTAAATTTGGTTTTTACTATTTTAATTGTTCAAAATAATTTTTCACAAACGTAAGTTCTAGCGAACATGGCTTCAACAGAGCAAGCGAAAGAACGAAGCTTCGGATATTTATTTTTTGGCAAAGATTTGAAAGTTCAACATTTGTTAAGTCCTTACATCTAGCTTTCATTTGACATTACGTAGTAAATCACTGAGTTCAAATTGAAGAGCTAACCTCATTATTCGTACATCTGCTGAAAAAAGGTCTACGTACAGAGATGATGATGATGATGATGATGATGATGATGATAACAATAACAATAACACTTAACCTTTTAATTTTTCATCAGTAACATGTAGTATAATGCCGTTTTATGTTATACAACCGTTTTCCTCGTAATACTTGTGAACAAATCATACATTTAATATTCTCATCATGTTGACAGCAAAAAAATGCGTCCTCCCATCCTACTTGGAACTTTCGTACATGGTTTCGAGAGAGACATATGCCACGCGCACGTCAGAGACAAATACAAATGGAACGGAGTTTGACTCCAGTAAGTGAGAGGGTGAGGGTAGGCGGAGGTTAGAAACAAGCGAAATGCACAGCTATCACAGCGAGCCAGAATGTCTCGCGAGTCACGTTCTCGCCACGGCTGATCTAATATCTTCTTCTGCCTCTAATTTTTTCCCAGTTACCATTCCTTCCACTGCAACCTTCAGTGGGCAGTTTCTGCTCAGTCAGTAGCCCACTCAATTTAATTTTCTCTTCCTGACCAGTTTCAGCATTATGTTTTCATCATTCACTCTTTCTAGCACAGCTTCATTTCTTACTTTGTCCATTCCACGTGCTCCATTCTTATCCAAATCCACATTTCAAGCACTTCTAATCGTTTCTCTTCACTTCACTGTAACGTCTATGTTTCTACCCCAAACAATGCCACACTCCACACAAAGCACTGCAATAGTCGAACTTGTGTCCCGACCGTCCGAAATCGCAATTCTCTTTTGTTGAAAACAAATTTTCTTATATATTCAGGGTGATTGACGAAGTTTTACCGCCACTTGAGGATAGCCTTCCTGAGGTGAAATGGAGCAAAAAATGTAAATAAAAATAGGATCCGAGTTAAGTCGCTACAGGTTATTGAAAATTTGAATAATATCACTACAGAAAACACAAAAAAATGGATACAGTTCTCACTTGTAATTGCTTACTTGTTGTAAACTTCAGTGTGCTCATCAACTCATAGTTTTAATAGAGATTTTCAAATGTGTCTCCTTCCATCTTCACACATTTGGCCGCACGCATATGAATCGCGCGCGTCGCATTTCTCAACTTATGAGGGTTATTCTTGATGATTGCTGCAGCGTCCCTAATCCACAATTAATTCTTCACATCTGTTCACCTTAATCTGTTACACAAGATCCTTCACCCAGTCGACCTGGTTGGCAAGTTGGTATAGCGCTGGCCTTCTATGCCCAAGGTTGCGGGTTCGATCCCGGGCCAGGTCGATGGCATTTAAGTGTGCTTAAATGCGACAGGCTCATGTCAGTAGATTTACTGGCATGTAAAAGAACTCCTGCGGGACAAAATTCCGGCACATCCGGCGACGCTGATATAACCTCTGCAGTTGCGAGCGTCGTTAAATAAAACATAACATTTTTTTTTTCCTTCACCCACTTCCATAAGCAATAATCAAGGAGTGTTAAATCTGGGCACCTGGCTGGCCAAGGATGAGGACCTCCGTGACCAATCCGACGGTGTGGAAAATACTGGATTAGATAATGTCTCACTGCGAGGTTAACATGAGCAGGCGTCCCCAAGTCAGAAGTGGATACGAAATCTCGTTGCAAGAGGAACATCGTCTGGTAATTGTGGCAATTCGTTTTGTAGAAAGAGTAGGTACATGTCACCATTTAAGTTTCCGATAAAATAAATGACCCTGTTAGCTAATCATACAGAACACCACACCATACATTTACACAAAAGCGATGTTGAGAATTGGTTTTCTCCGTGACTTTAGAATTAATATCTGCCCAACTAGAAGACAATATGTGTCACTATCAAGATAACTGGTGTCAGCATGTGAGGCGTATGTCTAGGACTAGGATCCCTCGTGCAATCCTGCATTACCAAACTAGAGGGAGGACATCAACTGGACGACCAATGAGGAGATGGACTGGAAACTTTTGTGGACCGTAAAAGTTCTTCTGGGACTATAACCTGTGTGGCTGATGAAGATGAAGATGAAGATGATGATTATTATTATTATTATTATTATTATTATTATTATTATTATTATTATGGTCGGTCTTGGCCCTTCATGGGCTGTAGAGCAAAGGGTTTACTTTTTTACGATATATTGCTTCATTTTCTTTCGTAATATTATGTCAGATGTTATCACTTTTGACTAATTTCTTCTGGGGCCAACATCACATTGAGGTTTTCTATTCCCTGTGTAAAAAATCTCTGGTAAGAACACAGCCGAAATGACGTCAGTAATAGGCACGACTTAGTCTTAGGCAGCAGAGTTGTGCTGAATATGCTCGATTGCATTGTACATCCTCGGGCTCACGATATATATATATATATATATATATATAAGAAGTAGAGACCTTTTGCTCCACCTTCATGATCTTGGTTTCCGGGCTATAGAAACTGTGAGAGAAAACAGAATGGATGCCTTTACTCTTCAGAATACGAAATTACTACAGAATTCAGTACGAGAGGCCTACGATTATACATTTGACACTAATAGTGAAATTGTGTTCGTGAAGTGGGATGACAACAGATGTGTACCTGTAGGATCAAACTTTGATGTAGGGGCTTCTGCAAGCAGGTGGGACAGAAATGTAGGACAGAATATAAGTGGGCAACAACCACAGGTCATATTTTTCTAGTAGGTTATTTTACGACGCTTTATCAACATCTTAGGTTATTTAGCGTCTGTATGAGATAAAGATAATAATGCCAGTGAAATGAGTCCGGGGTCCAGCACCGAAAGTTACCCAGCATTTGCTTATATTAGGTTAAGAGAAAACTCCGGAAAAATCTCAATCAGGTAACTTGCCCCGACCGGGAATCGAACCCGGGCCACTGGTTTCGCGGCCAGATGCGCTAACCGTTACTTCACAGGTCATAAAGAAATACGGTAAGTACATGGGTGGAGTGGACCATCATGATTGGTTAGCAGGGAAAAAGTGGTACTGAGATCTCTTTGTCAGAATGCTGGATATGGCTATAGTAAATTGATTATCTACAGAGAAATGCATGGACGAGACTCCCTGGACCTACTTGAATTCCGACGATGCTTGGGTGTTCAATATCTCTAGATGTTTTTGAACTGCAACAGAATGGGGCGCCCTATTTCATCACCTCGAGGAATGAAATTTGGTATGAGGATGGATAGTAGAGGTCATTTCATGGCAAAACGACCCTCTCAGAAACACTGCCGGATAGAATGGTGTAAATGCAGACCAGTAACATTCCGCAAGAAGTGTGATGAAACTCTCTGTCAAAGATGCTTTGAGCCTTACCACACTCGGTAAAGACAGACATTATTATGGATTAAATTTATGAAATAGATACATTATTTTCGTTTTTTTTTTAAATATAAATAATTTGGGCTTTAATAGGTTATTGGAGGTAAAACTTTGTGAATCACCGTGTGTGTGTGTGTGTGTGTGTGTGCGTGCGTGCGTGCGTGCGTGTGTGTGTGTGTGTTTATGAATTGGTGAGTCGTGGAAGGCACTAATTACACTTTGTGTGGTTTCGGTAAATCAAAGGAAAGCGTCGGAAAGTTAGCCTTTTTAAATTTACGTTTATTTTATTTTTCAGAGTTGTAAAGAATGGATCATTGACGTTGAAAATTGAATATCAATTTTCATTTTGTATTTTACTGTAGTTACTCTAATGTATTGTAGTTAGTTCCTTTCAATTCTACTTGAAAGTTCAAAAAAAATAAATTGGCATTTCAGATTACTTTATTGTTCTGCAGACATAAAATTAAATTGCAACCTCTGAAATAATAACTGGACATAATGCTAAACATTATAAATCATTATCATCATTACAAAGTAAAATTGTTTGCTTCTTTGTTTGTGAATTGCAGTTCACCCCTTATAGCCCGCCTAACAGAATCAGACAAGTAGATGATTTTCATTTCATTTCCAGCTACTCGCATCTGCTACAAAAATCGATTTGTGGTCTCCCAAAATATAAAACACACTTCATTCTTAGTTAACACTTATGTAATCACTGATGAACTATTAAGTTATTGAAGAAGTAATAACTTAACAGTAAATCATTGGCAAAATTATCATTCAAGTATGACAGATAAAGCTATACTTAGCTTTGCATGAATGACATATGAACGGATAAGATAAAGTTCAGAAGCTGAATCAGTTCAAAGAAAAAAATGCAAATTAATAATGAAAGAATAACGACAGAATGAGTAGAATAAGAAGGCAGATATGTTTTGTACATTCTGCGTAAAACTATTTTCTAGAACCTAAGATCGTTTTTCTTTGACAAGAATCCGACTTGACGAAATCGAACACATTTAAGTGGATGCTAAATACCTTCATAAGCATAAGGGAAGGAGATTAATGGCGATATGAGTGGAGTGAATGCCGACACCTCGTACAGAGAGGCCCTTGTCCGCCATAATCCAGCAGGCCACGGAGCGAACAAACACAATGACCCTACTTGCCTACATCACGGTATTAACCGATTTCCCCAGAGTGATGCTTTCACTCAAGGGATAGTAATTCGACCACAGTGGGTCCATCACCGCTGGGATTTAAATTACACCCTCGGGAAATCGGGCACACTCCAATGCTAACAGGGTAAATTGTTAAAAATTGATACTCTGTTTGGCAATTCGAGATTACAAAAAAAAAAAAAGCGTACGAGATTGAAAGTAGTCTTATTGGCCGGGAAAGCTGTACAACAGGGACCGCTGTATTCCCAAAACAAGCGAAGTTGATCTCCGATCTCATTGACTGGTAGCAAGGGCAGCTCAGGGGTTTACAAATCACATTACGCTGATTGGAGGCATACCCGTGAACAACTGGAAAAGTTCGAAAAAGTGATAGTTTAATTCCTTCTTATTTTATCCTCTCGTCATGTGGTACACCTATCTACCGTGCCTCCCTTTTCAGTTACCTGTCATCATATCATAATCTCTTCACACGCACGCAAAATAGCCGCATACTAGCCATACCAACACATAAGACATCATCGTATTTATCATCATACACAATCTCGCTCTCGCGCTTGTGGAATACCCTACCCAGTGACATCAGAGACTGTCGGAATTTAGTAGCGTTCAAAAGCAAGCTTATTAAGCATTTTCTTACTGCGTAGAGGAGGTTTAATTTTTACTTAATCAATAAAAGAAATGCTTCTCTCTTCTTAACTTTTACAATAAACTGTCTAGCTTTTATTAATCAGTTAATCTTTTAGTACTTTGATTTTTATTGTTTTTGTAAATTTAATATTAATTGTAATTATAATTGTAATTGTATTCTTAATATTGTAGTTGTAATCCCCTGGTAGAGGGGAAGAGAAGGCCTGATGGTCTTATCCCTACCAGGTAAATAAATAAATAAATAAATAAATAAATAAATAAATAAATAAATAAATAAATAAATAAATACACAATAAAGGTTTTTCGCAAAAATCGATTTCGGAACTTTTAGAGAAAGCTAGAATGAACAAATTTTCCCTACAACACCAACACGGACCATAATATCACAGTCTAGTATATACAGTCGCGAAGCTCAATAGTAGTAAATATGCAAACATTAGTTAGTTGCTCACCACTAGGATCGCTAATATCGCCTCATTACAGGCAATGCAAAATAGTACCGTCACAGTCTATTGTTTCTAGCACCCTCAAAACTCAAGCTTCGTGACTGTATATAGTAGACTGTGATAATGTCATACTTGCTGACTGAAATTGAAACATCAACACAGAAAATATACAATGCATGTTTTCTTCTGCCCACTACTGCCGTGTGGCTGGTTGTAGCAGCGCCTGCAGTCCACAATTTTGTAGTAACCGTTAGCCTGCCTGACTGTAAAACAAGCGGACCCAGGTTTGAATCCTGATTGGGACAACTTACTTGGTTGAGTTTTTTTCTGTTTTTTTTTTTTTTTCTCAACCCATTAAGGGCAAATGCTGGGTAACTCTCGGCGGTGGACCCTGGACTCATTTCGCCGGAATTATCATCTTCATATCATTCAGAAGCTAGATAACCACAGCAGTTGATGAAGCGTCGTAAAATAACTCACTAAAAAATCAGCGCCTTCCTTTACGGTTGCAACAACTAGGAGCAACGACGCTAAATAACTGAATAACTTATTATCAAATAGCTAACCAACAAACTTGACTGACTGGATAACTACGATGTAGATTCTTGATTTTCGGCCACAAGAAAAAGAAACATGGAACGTTCGAAGAAGAGGCTGTTTGAATATTTCAATTTGAAACTGGCTTTAGAGTTCAATTGTTTGAAGGAAACTGTTTTTATGAATTTGTTTTATATAAGATTTTAATATGTTTAATTTCATTGGTAATAAAGTGTGTAATCACATATTTATTTCAACCTTTCAATAGGTAAATAAAAAGTTTTCCTAATGTTTAAAAGTTTTGAAAAGAAAATATCTCTCTGCAATGAAGAGTAATAGAGCAATGTATGGTTAAAACTGAACCACATTTGAACACTGTGAGATAACCTGTTTTCATCTGAACGCGTCTTATAGCCTGAGGTGTGTAAACACGTGGGGTTGTAAATTCGAATCCCCCGTGAGACATGATTGTTTGTCCTCATGTAATTGTGTTCTCCCGTGTCGCCATATCGAGGACTTTCCACCCCCTAATCTAAGACTCCTGGGATCTCAATAAGACTATTCCAAACCATTCAGGATAAGGGCTTAGATTGGTGGTTGTCAACCTGTGCTCCGCAAAACATTTAACTAAGGTATTGTATACACGTCACTTAACCTTACTGAAAATACAGAGTTGGATATATTTTGCTTTCTTCATCTAAATATTAGAGATGTGATATTATTGCAGCCGTGGCGAAAATGTAACTCACGAGCACATTGTGGTTCGCAATGATAGCTGTGCATGTCTCTTGCTTCCCCAACCCCCACCCTCTCATCAATGTAGTCAAAGTCCGTTCCATTCGTATTTGTCTCTGACCTGCGAGTGGCGTATCGTCTAATGTCTCTCTCGAAACCATGTACCTCTACAAAAACGAAAGTTTCAAGGAGGATGGGCGGACGCATTTTTTTGCTGACAATATGATGAGAATATTAAATGTATGATTTGTTCACAAGTATTACGAGGAAAACGGTTGTATAACATAAAACGATATTATACTACATGTTACGATGAAACATTAAAAGGTTTTTTTCAGCAGATGTACGAATAATGCGGTTAGATCTTCAATTTAAACTCACAGATTTACAATGTAATGTTACAATGAAAGCTAGATGTAAGGACTTGATAAATGTTGAACTTTTCAAATCTTTGCCAACAAATAAATACAAATATACAAAGCTTCGTTCTTTCGCTTGCTCTGTTGAAGCCAAGTTCGCTACAACTTACGTTTGTGAACAATTATTTTCAACAATGAAAATAGTGAAAACCAAATTTAGATCACGACTGACAGACAAATACCTTCGTGATCAACTACGACTGGCAGTAAGTGACATAATTCCTGACTTTTAAACTCTGTCGCAGAGAGACATTCTGAAGACAGTTAATTTTAGGTTGTGATAATGTGTCCTGTTTTCCTTTTTCATTTCTTTCTTCGTTACACGTACTAAACATTAGTTTGTAGCCTTGTATTGTATAAAATGATATATAAGTTCTTGACGTAAGGAAAATAAAATAAGTTAATAATTCAGATAGTTGCTTCACTTCCCCTTCGGGTGTCCGCCTCCCTCCACGGGTGCTATGCACGTTGCAGGTTACACAGTGGCTCGGCGCACGATTACATTTTCGCCATGGCTGCATTATTGGTATCACGTTCCAGGTATCTTTAAACACAATTCTCCGAATATTTCGTACCGATTCACTGAAACGAGATGGAGCTGCGAGAAAAGTAATTATGAAAGATAGTTTCGGTCTAGCCTCTACACGGAATTTTGAAGCTGATGAAATATGTATGTATTGTTAAAGATATATCAGTTTTAGGTGTAAGTCTCTTGTATATGGTTAACAAAACATAATTTTAAAGAAAACATACAAGGTGAGCCAATCAAACGGGCGATTTTCAGAGTCGTGTTTTTTTTTTCGGCTATTGTCGGTATTTTAATTGTTACATTCAACAATCTATTCTTCGTTCGATAGCATTTGTTTATAATGGATCGTTGGACGGGTGAACAACGTATTTTTGCTATTAAGGCACATTACAAAAATAATGATAGTTAAAAGATGCTGATAGAGTAAAGCGCATGACTTTTTGCCAACAATCCTTGGATGTAAATGTTAACGAAGACATTGTCCACAATATGCTGATGACTGATGAAGCTCATTTCCATCTCCCTGGGTACGTCAACAAACAAAACTTTCGTTATTAGTCACCAACTAACCCTTATTAAATGCATTAAGAACCATTACATAGTGTTAAAGTTACAATTTGTTGTGCAATAGTGTCATTTGGAATCATCGGTCTTATTTCTTTGAAATCGATAATGAGATCTGTTACTGTAATATCACAGCGATATGTCCGAATGATTCAAGAATTTATGTCTCCACAAATTTCCAACAATCCTCTCATCAGTAGGATGCTGCGACCAGGCACACGGCTAGACGTTCCATGGATGCATTCAGACGTTTTATTTCCAAACCACATTGTCTCACGATATGGAAACATATCCAGATCTGACAGCATGCGACTTTTTCTTATAATAATAATTTAATAATATATATTTTGATGTACCGAAGTACATATGATATTTCCATGCAGATATTCTGCGTCATCATATGATGAAAGAGCGATGGAAGTATCATATGTACTCCGGTACATCAAAATATATATGATATGCGTAATAAATCACTTGTGATTGAAGACGGCGCCTATACCGTCGGATCCCGGCCAACCAGTCACTCATTCGAGTGCACCTCAACACAAGTATGGACTTCGGTCCTGCGTTCATAGACATCTAAGACGTAGTGCAGAGGGCGGCCACTAGAGGGAACTCAAGAGATGGAGCTTAATCTGAGACGATTCTAACCGGCGTCGGGGTTGTATCCGGCGTGGCTTAGTGGATAAAGCATCAGCACGTAGAGCTGAAAACCCGGGTTCAAATCCCGGCGCCGAAGAGAATTTTTCTCCGTTCCATCACTCTTTCATCAATTTAATAATAATTTAATTATTTAATCTGGCAGAGCTAAGCCAGTAGGCCTTCTCTTCCGCCCAGCCAGACTCTAATTCTAATTATATACATTTGGTTACATAGTTATTACATTAGTATCTAGACCATAAAACAACATGAAAGTAAATAATGAAAGTTGGATAAGTAATGTTAGTGTGACAATAATAAACATTGGTAAGAAATAGTAATAATAATAATAATAATAATAATAATAATAATAATAATAATAATAATAAGATAATTTAAATATTTATTCTGTGATATATATATAACCATTAAACATTGAGAAACCTGAAACAGCTATTATTGTTAACAAGAATTGTTAGAAAAATATTTCGTTAGCCTATTCTTAAATTGGTTTGATGTCTGACAGTCCCTGACATTCCTCGGTAGGGAATTCCAAAGCCGAGGAACAGCCACTGTGAAAGAAGATGAATATGAGGATGTTCGGTGGGAGGGACTGGATAATATTGAGGAGTGTTGTGATCGTGTGTCTAAGTTATGATGGGTGGATAAATTTTGAAAACGAGACGCAAGATAGACAGGAGTGGAGAAATGCAATGTGTGAAAGAGAAGGGAAAGACAGTGGATTTTCCTACAATCTTCTAGACGGAGCCAGGACAACATTTCGAGGGATGGTGTTACGTGATCAGCCCGGCGAATATTGCAGACGAAACGGACGCACGTATTATGAACACGTTGTAGTCTCTGCGCCGAAGTAACGCTTATGTCAGTAAACAGAATATCACAGTAATCGAAGTGGGGCATCACGAGTGTTTGCACTAACATTTTTTTCATGGAAAAGGGTAGAAAATTCTTCAATCGCCTAAACGAGTGCATTATTGAGAATACTTTTTTGCAGGTTTCTGCAACTTGAATGTTCCAATTTAAACTTTTATCCATATAAATACCTAGATTCTTTACTGATTCCCTGAACGGAATTTCGATGCCGTATATTTTAATCGGGGAAAAATTTGGTATGGTAATAGTGCTTAACAAACGTGAATGGCCCAAAATGATTGACTGTGATTTTTCTGGATTTAGTTTAAGTCGGAATTTCAGTGTCCATGTCCAGATTGAGTGCAGATCGTCATTAATTTTAGTTATTGCATCATTTATTTTGTCAGTGTGGAATTTTATGTATATTTGAAGATCGTCTGCATAGAGATGGTGTCGGCAGTACTTTAGAGATTCCGATATGTCGTTTATATAAATTGTAAATAGTAAAGGGCCAAGAGCAGATCCCTGTAGGATCCCTGACCTCACGGCCTGCCAAGAGGAAGAACGATTTACAGCTATCACACTTTGTTGGCGGCCATTAAGGTAAGAGGCAAAGTCAATGTCTACAGAATCGAAGGCTTTGCTGAAGTCAAGTAAAGTCATTATTGTCAATTTACGTTCGTCCCGGGCCTTATGGGGTTATTCAAAGAATATGGTCTTAAAAAATTCACCTCTACAGAATATCGAAGAACCCAAAGAAAAAATTCGCCATGAGGTTAAAAACATAAATAGTGATCGACTTTACTTCGCAATATTTTAAAATCGATCTTAAACTAAAAATTCAATGGTGATCGACTTTACCCTATTTAAGCAGGTAACTTCGATCACAAGTCAAATAAAAAAAAATCAGTTTTTGATAGATTGTAATTCAATTCTTGTAACGTGTCTTCATAAGTGAAGGATATGACGACAAAATGCTATTTTCTGAGAAACTTCGCTCTATTGCATAACCTCAATATCATTAAAAAATTGCAAAATTTTGATCGCCTTTACCCTCTTCTACGGTACAGTCCAATGGGGTGTAGAGAAGGGCATCTTTGGACAAACACTAGACTTTCTAACAATGTGAGTTTCCCTGATGTGTGGTCAGCACAATGCAAGTCCACGAGGGTGACGTCTCAGGCGAAGTACAAGACGAGAGAAAAATATTCAATGTCGTGGTATATTTACAAAGATGAAGCTTCCAGTACGTCATAAGTGGCAGTTATTGATCAGTCAGATGACACTGAGAAATACTTTGAAATAGTTATATAATCCTGATACAAGTAACCCAAATTTTGTTAATAATGTTAATAATTGTACATTTTTTATAAATTACAAATAAATAAATATTTTGCAGTTCATTTTTAATTTTCAGAGAAGTCTATATTGTATCTTAACCGCACACAAATATTTATTTTCGTAAACATTTCATTACCCAAAATAACTGCACCAAATTTTTGACCTTCATTTAAATTCATATGATGCCAGTCAAATACTTGCTTGATCAATATCATTAGTAGTGATTTATTTATTCAATATTTGATCTTTTTCAGTCAATTCTGATACTTGACTTGCGCCATACCACACGTTCATTACAATTACAGTATTGGATATCGACAATACATCGCCATATTGGAGGAACAGCATTATCGACAAAATTAAATATACATCATTAATCAACATCAAACAACCCAGCGTATAATACATTGGCATTTATAATAAAACCATATAATCTTGAAAAATATTCAAATAATTACGTGACACAAACCATGATGCATACGTTTCTCAATGGTGGAATTATTATATATTATTGTGAAACAGAAATAGGAATATAATAAATGTAATTACTGTAATTTTGCAACTCTTCACATTCATAATACTTTTTATCTTAGTTTTATATTTTATTATTTTTATCACTTTTAAAACATGTCATTTTAGTATCTCATATGTGAAGACTTGCATTTATATATATATATATATATATATATATATATATATATATATATATATATGTGTGTGTGTGTGTGTGTGTGTAAATCAATATTTTTTGTAATCTATACGTGTATTTTAAGTAAGTGACAATCAAGGCAGTCATATAGAATGCCAATGTGTATCAGAGCAATGTTGTATTTTAATATGTCTCATTTTGCATGCCACTAAGTATGTTTTGTATTTGTAGATATTATGTAGAGAGCACTGATATTGCTGAAATGTACTTCGTATCTGATGATGTTGGCGTAGACCAACGAAAACGTTCATACGTCTTTTAAAATATGTAATGTAAAGGTATAGCACCTTAAACATATGCTGTGAAGTCAGTGACTGAAATAAATACTTTTAAGATAGAAATAAATAAATGTTAACTAACCAGTGTATATCAATGTTGTAAGGAACTCAGTCTATAATAGGTCACTATATATAGTGTCGTTCCGGTGGTCGCAGACTCGTTATTTTTCTAAGCGTAGGGAGCACTGCATTTTTACTGTTATAACTACTGAGAGGAGTTAAACACCAAGTTGAATTGACATCACGTGTTTTATATAAATGAGGGGCTATGTTCTGATATATCAGGACATTTCTTTGAAAATAATGCCCATACCTCCTTTAATATTTTCCGAACATATTGTGTTTAACTGGGTTCTATACTACGAAGCACATGTTTTTATTTTATCTTATAAAAGGGAACGTTATCTGGCGAAATACCTGCATTCAAGAAAAGGTTTGGGAACATTTAAAGGGCAATAAAAACCCGAATAAGATTAGAAGTCCGAAGATTTTACGAAGGCATGGCGGTAATAATTCGATCACAAATGAGCTGCTGGTCTGACAAACATTTTCTCTACAGAGTATCGTATACTGTTCGATTCTAGTAGTTATAGCCGACACAAGAAAAATCAGCTAGAGAGAGGGACAAATTTGTAGCCTCTTTCATTTTGGTGTGATCATCATTTCAATTTGATAGTTATCAAAATTATTTAAGTATTTTTTCTTTTCTCCATAGAAATATGATAACGGATATTTTTTTAGATAAGATCACTTATTTCCTCAAAGCAATATTATAATAGTGTACTTAGTAAAGTAGGAATTGAAAAAAGGAAATAAAGTTTCTATTGCATTGTGAAGGAAAGTACATTTGCTGTTAATAAGCAATTCGTGGAATCTGTATCAAAAATATTTTTTGTAGTCAAAAGCTATTTATTATTTATACAGGGACATCATTTTATTTTTACTTGCATTTTTATTGTACCTGCATTTCTGAATGTACTTCACTCTCACCCCTCCACTAATGTCCTTGCTCCCGTCAGACACACAAACTTACGGCCGCTGTTGCATTCGAAGTCTTCAAGCAGTGAAGTAAACACTGCAGTGTATAGTGTGTTTCATAAATATGATTGCGTTTTCTATAGAAAAAAGAACCTATATTAATAATATCGTACTAAAAAATTATATTCAAGAAACGGTAAATTCAATTTCAGAGAATATGCTTCAAAATGTTTTTAATAATATGCGTACTGAATTGAAGCCTGCATTGTAATGAACGGCAACCATTTTCAGCAACTTGTTTAAAAATTCAGATTAGCTTATTTTGAATTGAGGTGGCTAGAAGCAAAGGAATGCTAGTGACATTTGTAATAACATGAGTTAAGTGCATCCAGTGTAAGCAAAAGTATCTAAAATTTTAGTGGCAAAGGGATATTTTAATCGCATCACACATGAAAATTTAAATAAAAAAATTCACCGATTTTACGAAAGCTTAAATATTTAAACCCCATTTTCTCAAAAGTAACTTAAGTGCACTTACAGCCCTTTACTTATGACCCCCCTCAATTTAAATGCACTCTCTATATTGTATGATAACATAAATAATTAATATGCTAAATAAAGTAGACATTACATAACGAACATAGCCGCCTGAAAAGTTGAGTTTTTGAAAAAAAAATGTTACTACTCTACTGTATTTTAATAAATTCCGTAAAAGTGATGATCAAACTGAAAATCGTAATATCGTATTTCCCTACAACATAAATGGATACACTACTTTTCTCTCCCCCTATACCTAGTAAAATGATTTGTTTACATATTGCACGAGTAACATCAAACTCCTGTAATGGAAGGGGGAAACAGTGTTTCCGAGTATAGCCAGGTTAATGTTAAAAATGTTGGTAAAAATAAAGTGATGTCCCTGTACATTCTATTTGAATCACTAAAAAGAAAAATAATCAGTAAGAATACTGCATTATTACTGACTATTGTGCTTTTCAGTGGTTCAAATAGAATGTATAAAAAATAATAAACAGTTTTATGTCTCTCCTGAAAAGTTTGGAAAAATCACATACGTGGTATTAGATCTGGAGCTGTGCTCGGGCTTGGGTTGGATCCCTCGTTTGGTCTGATTGGTTGGTTTCTTCCGAGGTTTTTCCTAGCCTTGGGGCGGATGCCGAGTGGTCTATGGCGAGTACTCGGCCTCATCTCACTTCATCCCTGTTTGGTCTGATTACCTGGTTGGACTTTTTCCGAGGTTTTCCAAAACCATAAAGCAAATGCCAGGTAATCTGTGGCGAATCCTCGGCCTCATCTCATTTCATCTCACTACATCTCGACAAAAAATTGTAATGTAAAATTTTGACTTGTTTCACATTTAAAGCTTCAGTGTTAATGTAAGATCTATGGAATACAATAAATGAAATGAAAAAAAATTAAAGAGATCTAAACCATCGAAATTAGACCTTCGAAATCTTAAAAAGCCTAATTTATTTTACAAAATTGTGTTGGAATTGAACGGGTTACATTACTTCCTTGTCTATGCGGATGACGTGAATATGTTAGGAGAAAATCCACAAACGATTAGGGAAAACACGGGAATTTTACTGGACGCAAGTAAAGAGATAGGTTTGGAAGTAAATCCCGAAAAGACTAAGTATATGTTTATGTCTCTTGACGAGAATATTGTACCAAATGGAAATATAAAAATTGGAAATTTATCTTTTGAAGAGGTGGAGAAGTTCAATAATTTGGGAGCAACAGTAACAAATATGAATGATACTCGGGAAGAAATTAAACACAGAATAAATATGGGAAATGCCTGTTATTATTCCGTTGAAAAGCTTTTATCATCCAATCTGCTGTCAAAAAGTCTGAAAGTTAGAATTTATAAAACAGTTACATTACCGGTTCTTCTGTATGGTTGTGAAACTTCGGCTCTCACTTTGAGAGAAACAGAGGTTAAGGATTTTGAGACTAAGGTCTTTAGGAAAATATTTGAGGCTAATAGGGATGAAGTTACAGGAGAATGGTGAAATTTTAATAACGGAGAACTGCACGCACTTTATTCTTCACCGGACATAATTAGGAACATTAAATCCAGACGTTTGAGACGGGGCAGGGCATGTAGTACGTAAGGGCGAATCCAGAATTGCATATAGAGTGTTAGTTGGGAGGTGAGAGGGAAAAAGACCTTTAGGGAGGGCGAGACGTAGATAGGAGGATAATATTAAAATGGATTTGAGGGAGGTGGGATATGATGATAGAGAATGGATTAATCTTCCTCAGGACAGGGACCAATGGTGGGTTTATGTGAGGGCGGCAATGAATCTCTGGAGTCCTTAAAAGCCAGTAAGTAAGTACGTTGATGTCAATACGGTGAAAGAGTTTCAAAATATGTAAGTTCAGCTCTTCTTTAGTCAGTTGACCTCTTGTTTTTGAAGAGAAGGGAAAATATCTCTATCGACATTTATGAAAATCTAGTATAAGCACGTTATTTCAATTTTCTTCAAAGCCAGTGAGATTTGTGAAGGATAAAGCAGTTGTGTGGGAGATTTAGCCTGTCATTGTAATCCCACAATTTGCCACCATCCCCATATCATCATATCATAGTTTCTGAGTAGAGTGTGTAATTTAAAAGCGACTTTAAATAAGGACAATGCGTTGTCATAGGAACGCTGATCGCTTAGTATAATATTGAGAGAACAAAGAGGATTAGAGGAATGACGAGAAAATTCAAGCTCATGGGCTTTCTGCAAACTCAGTTGTCTGTTCATGATTGAGTTAATGCTTAGCTGCTCACGATGTGTACAATAGAATTACTGGGATGTGAGCCACCATTTTAGAGATCAATATTTGTTGAACAGCTGATAGGTTAGGTAATATGTTTGTGTATACAATTCTGGAGTCGGCGTGTGTGGCTACACCGAGAGAGTCCAATCCGGCTTTCGTATGAGGAGGGACGGATTTAGTATTAACGCCGATAGGAATAGTTCAGAAGTCCAACACAACTGAAATGAAGTTAGCAGCATATAGTTTAAATTTAACAGTGTCATAAAGATTACCCACAGTTTCACATTATATATTAAATTTATTGTTTTCCATAATAATTTAGTTTCTCATGTTGCTATCTACGCTATAAAATTGATTCCTATGTCATTGTTATATCTTAAAATTGATTTCAGTTACCTCGATCGGCAGGAGCACACACGCATGGATACACTTTCTAACGTGGACAGATTTGCATCAAAACGGACTTCACAAATTAATAAGCTTATACAAATTTATCCACATATCTTACAGAAATGGTTAAGGTGTCATTTTAAAGCAAATTACATCAATTTGAAAATCATGTTTGGTCCGATAAGCTGTGCCTTAATATTCAAATACGGTATTATTCCTGTTGAATCTTTCGCACACTACTTTTAACACTAGAATATAAATAATTGATTAAATGGCGATCTTACTCGTGTTAATTGTGTAAGCATGTGCGGCTTACAGCTGTTTCGGTGCTTCTTCACACCATCCTCAGAGCCTACTAGATCTCGGCGTCATCTCGAACTTCGCTGCCTGTTGTGTGGGTGCGTTCGATTGTTGAAAAGTGTTGAAATGTGGTGTCAAATAGTGTGTGTGTTCTGAAATTGATCTGTGTGTTGAGAATTTGATTAGGGTGTGTTTTAGTGTGTCTGTATATTTCGTATTGTTCTAGTGTGTTGAGTTTTTGGTTTTTGGGTTGTATGTGTAGGATTTCCATGTCTATATTTATGTTATTGTATGTATGGTTAGCATTAGTTATGTGTTCGGCATATGTAGATGTATTGTGTCCTCTGGTTATTGCTTTAATGTGTTCTTTGTATACAACCACACAGGCGTATACAAACTCACATTCAATAGTTGCGACAGTTTCTAGATTGGAGAGACAGGCAGATCATTCCAAACTCGATACAAAGACCTACTGATTTAAGAATATCACACACATAACAGAGGAAAAAAATATGTATATGCTTTGAGAAATGAGAAAAATTGTTTATCAAATTTCAATATTTCTCTGTTAGCCTACACTAAGGGTGAAATATTTAACTAATGTTTGCTTCAGAATTTACAATATGCATTATTTGATAACTCAGAAAAAATACAAAACATATTAGTGAAGATTGTAGCAAGTAATGTGCACCTGAAGAATGAGGTACACTTAGCAAAGTGGGAAAAGAGGATATCGGTTAGGGCCTTTCTTTTACACTTCGATAAGGAACTAATTAGTTGTCTTTTATTCCAGTGAATTCAGAGTGATTGATTATATAACCATGAAAATTTTTATTCCACTCTGAATATTAAAAGTTTAAAAATAATGAAATAACGTGCTAACGTTTGTACTGGAATTCTTCAATCGCACAGGCGTCACTACCATTAAAACCTTTCATTCTTCACTCTCATATAACAAATGTTTTCATCACTAGAAATAATAAAACTCACAATAATGTATCTGAAAACACTACGTTTTAAAAGGGAGTTACGTAACCATTCCGAAACAGTTTTACATGTTAGAGCAATTTTATTGGTGCTCTGAATTGTGTAACATTTTACGCGTTAGAGAAATTTGAGATAAAAGAGGTAAAAGAAACTAAAAGAACCATAATAATCAATATCTCTTTCTTAAGAATTCCGACAAAAATAATCTCACACAGGGTGAAAGTGACACAGATTGAAGTGGGTTATGGAAATCGTTGAAACGAATTAAAAACCTATTATGCGCTCTGTAATTAAGTATATGATTAATTATAAAATTAAGCTAAATGTCTGCATAGTTAGCAATAGCTCATCATCAGCTTCACATTCCCAACCCTCCTCTGGTGGCCATGATCTGAGTGTCGCTGACCAAGGATGCAAACAAATTTTACTTACACGTCACTAACTTCTCATACTTTTTAATTACCCTATTTCTTTGGTAGTTTTAAGGAAATTAAGCAATGAAGACTATCCATTATACACTGCAGCTTGAATTTTAAGACTCTTGGAATTAGTTGAAAGTGTTTCGACTTAACATAATAAGGTAACATGATAAGTACAGCTCAGGAGAGGTGTAATACCAAATATTGTAATATTGATTCTTCTCAAAGAAGCTTCGTCTGTAACAATGATAATTCTGCAAAATATGAATCTTGTATACGGTTTATTTCATATGAAATCGATCAGTAAAAAACTTCACAATTTTTTTATAACCTAATTTTTCCCCTATTTATACAAGGTGCTGAGGAGAGTGTATTTTCAAAAATATACTGTCGAAAGTCAAACGGTTTTCGTATTGTTGAGCGACAAATTTAGCGTATTTTAGAAAAACAAGCCTCTCTCAGCGCTCAGAACTCTGGAACCATTTACTGCAGAACATTGAACGGCAGCTCATTTTGAAGCTGACATTCGGTAGGTTATGTTAAGAAGTAATCCTTATTTTTATTGTACACAGAGAGACAGATAATCTGATTTTACTTACTTTTAGTCTTTTTGCCAATTTGTAAAAATGTAAAAAAATATTGAGAAGAAACCTTGCATTATTAAGAGGGATTCGACATTGTTTGCTTAGTGGTACGGCAATAAGTTTCGAGCGTATTAAATAGATTATTTTCACACGCCTGGACTTGAACGGCGCAGTACCGCACGCACTGGCCGTGAGCTGAAGATAAGCGAGCGTTGGGCGTCATTTTACTCCTGTGTTTATGAAAACCTGTGATAAAGCTACACCAGCTATGTACTACTAGACGAAACATCACGTGTTTGTCTCCTGGCCTTGCTTGTCTCGGCTAGCTCCCGTCTCACAGTCAGCTGGTTAGTTCACGAGCGTACAATTTCTTTTCTTTATTTCATATTTTCAATACTGTCTTATCAACATACCATCAGTAAAAATATATGTTTATTTGTACTTTCAATGCGGAATCTAACTATATAATTTTAAAATTTTTTTCCTAGGCAAAGGCGTCTTAATGAGGAAAAATCTAAATTTCTCCATTTCCATAAAAAGTAAGAAAATCTGTTTATATGTCAAAACAAACTTTAATTTCTCAGCATCAAAATAAATCATGATTTTTATCATTGGGTGAAAGGGTTTCGGAGCTACAACAGTTTAAAGTTGCAAATTTATGAAAATACGATAAATTTAAATATTTTAAATTTAAACACTATGAAGTTCTGATGCCTCAAACTTTGCACAAAGCATTGTATCACAGTTCTATACGTACAAAAAAAGTTTCATTGTATTTAGAAATTGTAAGGTCAATTTTCTCTATATTTCGGTCGATTTGAGATGGAATAGCTCATACACTGAGTAAGCCTATATGGCCACTCTCAGAATAGCAAAAATGGATTAAAATCATATGGCGCTAGACACCGTACGCCTTGGATATGGTACGGGCTTAATAACCGTTTTCTAAATAATGTCATAGCCAGAGGTAAGACGTTCGTACCGAAATTGTTTAGTTGTGTGAACTTCTACTACATATCTAGCGAATGAATGGTAGTGATGCAGCTCTCAGAAGAATTGCTCAGATGGTCTCTTTCCTTGGAGAAGCTAGAATCATTAAAATTATTTTTCTATAAATATTCATGAGTCTAAACCTACTAATCTTTCAGCTTCTGCAACTGCTATAAATTCTGACGGTAGAAATATTATAATTATTGTTCAATTGATGAAAGCAAGTAAAGAAAGATCAATTAATATACAAATTGAAAAGGACTAATTTGTATTTTCAAATATTTTGAAGAAATTATGTTGCATTAATAATACTGGTTATGTGAGCGGTGATTTTATCGCCATGTGATCAACAGTCAGTTAGTGTGTTAACTATTAATCTATAACTATGAAATCAATACAAAGGGATATTGATAAATAGTTGTCTTTGGTCCTTTGTTATAAATAAAATAAAAGCGGTTGCCATGGAAAAGAATATGTGATTTAGCGCTTCTATATTGTGAAATTTTACAGGAATTATGCCAGATAAAAATTCATGTTCCTGAATTCCGGACAAATTGGCTTGATAATATTGAGTACAAACACAAAGTCCTCCAAAACTCTAGAGTAAATTTATTTAGATGACGAACAGATGGACAATGCAATGGCAGTAATCGACGTCCTTTTTTTTTTTTTTTGCCTGAGATGCTGAAAATGTGAATAATTTTTCTAAAATATGTTTACAATATGATATAAATTTTCGTTATATTATGAACTAGACGTACCCGTGCGCTCCGCTGCACCCGTTAGAAATAAATATAAAGTAATAACATAATTAAAATAGGACATTTGATCCAGGGAACATTCGTGTTAGATAGAAGGATAAATCGTTTATTATGTTACTTAATTTTAAATGTATTTAAAAAATTAAAATGTGATCATTTTGATCCAGAGACTACTCATTTGGACATAAAAATTATTTTAGGAAATACAGGGAACGATTGTACAGAATAGCCTATCAAATTTTTTGTGCATAAGAAGCTATTTTAATCTTACCTGTCCTCGGTTCACTCAGAAGTTACTGTAATAACATTATTATAGCATTATGTCCATGTAGGGAATCTACACTTTCCAATGGTGAATTAATAATTAATTATACAAATCGGTTAATTTAGCTTCCGATATTACTTCATACAAACACAGAAACATTCTCTGTAGGTCTATGTTTCATAGCTTTCGATTGTTATTGTCCAAGGACCCTTATAGATTTATTTAATTCAAGCCACCTTATAACCCTCCTTAAAAAAGAATATTTTGAATGCCATATAGCCAAAATTCTAAGTTACAACGAACTTTATTTATATTCTAATTTTCATATATAAGATTTATAGGAAGTGAGAGCATTGTGAAAGGTTTAGGTGTAAGTGGAATAGAGAGAAAGTTGAAAGTGAGCGCAAATATGAATGAGTGAAAAGTGAAAAAGGGTTAAAAGAAATGAACAAGTGACAGCATAAAATTAGTACTGACATTTGAACGTTGGAACAGTAAATGAATATAAGAGACAGATAGGAGAAAAGGTCAAAGAACAAGTAAGGCAAATAATTCAATATGATAATTTGTAGAGAATAAGTGAAATTGAAATCTTAGTGAATAGTAGTTAGAGGAAAAAGGGGGTTTGAAAGGCATATGTAAATTTAGATATATTACGATTAATGATCAAATAGAGAATAGCAAACGAAATGTAGGAGAAATACTGAAAGGGAGATTGAACAAGTAATAATAAAAAAAGTACATAGTTTAATTGGTAGAAGTTGTGTAGACATGTACTGCAAATATGTGTTAATGTAAGTGTTAATGGTGGCACCGGATACAGAAATGTGAGGTACATCATTACATGTAAAGAAGTGCTGTGACCAAACATATCAAATATATCAATTATATTCTAATTTTCATATAAATCGGTTCAGCCATTATCGCATGAAAAGGTAACAAACATACAGACAGACAGACAGACAGACATAAAAACAAAAATTTAAAAAAAGCGATTTTCGGTTTCAGGGTGGTTAATTATATATGTTAGAACCAATTATTTTTGGAAAATCGAAAATCACAAGAAAAATTTCTGCTACTGATTTATTATTAGTATAGATATGAAGACGTAAGAAACATGAATAATCCTGATTTCATTAGTTAACTTTCCTCTAGATTTAACCGGAGCAGGTGCAATCTCGCTAACAAACGTTTTCGCGTGGCGCGATACATACGCCCGTGCCCATATGTAGGCAAATCAGTTCCTGATGCCAGTAACAACTCTGGAAATGCGTCCAAATATATCGACTGTCGATAATTCACTGAACTCTATGTGATAGTTGCTGAGGGGGTAGATATCGTCAGTCAGTACAGTCCCAACTGCCAAGGATGTCACGTGTCCAATTTATTGTTGGCGTCTAGTTTATATAAATGTGATGTCACTCACGGACATGAAAAACGAGACACTATTTTATATTTTATAGCCAAGATAATGCTTCCATGATTTCGGGTGTATGTCCATGTAATATATAATCGATAAGCAAGAAACGCTTCTTTAATTTACTGCCGGCTTGCAATTCATGTGACGTTGCCTTGATTTGTAGCTCTTATTGACACCGGTTACTCAGGGTTCAGAGGGGTAAGACCGTTCATTACTTTTTCGGGATTTTAAAATAATATTGCTTTCATAAAACAGAGAACTGAATTTCACACAAAGTGAGAGTAAAATTGAAGTAGTGAAAATAATACTAATAACATTAATGAAACAATAGAGGTATTTACCTCAGCACAAGTAAGGTATATCAACAAAACATTAAAACCCCTTTCAAAGATACTACAACCATGATATTCTTCATAGGTGAGCACAGAACTTTACATACGTAAATGTGAAAATTATTCTAAAAATCTGCAACCTTACACAATTGAGGACCTAACATTCTAAATAGGCTAAGTGCCAAAATCAACTTTCTGAGATATTGATAAAAAAAACACACTGCGAAATAGGTCTACATCAGCCGTGGAGAAAAAGTGACTCACGAGCACATTTTGGCTCGTAATGATAGCTGTGCATTTCTTTTACTTCCTACCTTCCCCAACCCCTACCCTCTCACTCACTGGAGTCAAATCCCGTGCCATTTGTATTTGCCTCTGACCTGCGAGTGGCGTATCGTCCAATGTATCTCTCGAAACCATGTACCTCTACAAAAACAAAAGTTTCAAATAGGATTGGAGGATGCATTTTTTGCTGCCAATATGATGAGAATATAAAATATATGATTTGTTGACAAGTATTACAAGGAAACGGTTGTATAACATAAAACGGCATTATACTACATGCCACTCATGAAAAAATTAAAAGATAAAGTATTATTATTATTATTATTATTATTATTATTATTATTATTATTATTATTATTATCTCTGTACGTCGATCCTTTTTCAGCAGATATACGAATAATGCGGTTAGCTCTTCAATTTGAACTCACTGATTTACTATGTGATGTTAAATGAAAGCTAGATGTAAGGACTTGATAAATCTTGAACTTTTCAAATCTTTGCCAAAAATAAATATCCGTAGCTTCGTTCTTTCGCTTGCTCTGTTGAAGCCATGTTCGCTACAACTTACGTTTGTGAAAAATTATTTTCAACAATGAAAATAGTAAAAACCAAATTTAGATCACGACTGACAGATAAATACCTTCGTGATCAAATACGACTGGCAGTAAGTGACATAATTCCTGACTTTGAAACTCTGTCGCAGAGAAATTCTGAACACAGTTAATTTTAGGTTGTGATATTGTTCATTTATTGTTCATTTCTTTCTTCGTTGCACGTACTAAACATTAGTTTGTAGCCTTGTACTGTATAAAATTATATTTAAATGCTTGACGTAAAGAAAATGAAATCCGTTAATAAGTCAGACAGTTGCTTCATTTCCCCTTCGGGTGTCCGCCTCCCTCCATAGGTGCTATGCACGTGCAGGTTACACAGTGGCTCGGCGCGCAATCACATTTTCGCCACGTCTGGTCTACATGTTGCGATACCTACAACGCCGTCTTTTGGCGCACGAATGATCACTTACAGCTGAGCTACGACGAAGACAATTTAGTATGACATTCTCATATGGATGCTCCTCCCTTAGATTTATGAAAAACTCTCACTTAGCTCATTTAGAATGTTAGTTCTTCAATTATCGAATATGTCATCGGCGTGTTCTTTAGATATCAAGTGGGACTTCTGCTCCGGGTCTGCTACAGGCCATAGTTTCGAATTCCGCTTGGGTTCATTGCCTGCTGTTTTCTCACACATTTTCTCCAACTGTAGGGAGAATCTCAGGAATTTCGTGGGAAATCCTGGAATTCAACTGGTTAAAATCCATTTGGCTGTCACCAATTGTAATGACGATGTACTGAGTGAATAATAAGCAGGGACCGGTTTTTTTATGTAATTATATATTATATTCCTTTCAACCTAATCGTATATAAATAACAAATCTTTGCGAATCTTGTAATTACCATTAATATATTAAAATTTGACACTACATATGTTTACATATTTATCCCACATTACATATTATGGCTTGGTATTACATAAATCTACATATTTAGTGGTTTTATTCATTTTTACTTGTCTGAAAGGAAGAAAAAAACTTCTGCTGGGGAAGGTTTTTTTTTTCCTTTCAGAGAAGTAAAAATGAATAAAAGCCTTTTTAGGTGTAACAAGTACCACGTCCGGCAGTGTACCGAGTGCCTGAAAACAGTGATCTAATTTAGCACCGAAGACTAACAAACACCCTATGCATACTTGTGCGCATTTCGTCTTTATTATAAAAAGCCTTTTTACATAACCAAGAAAGGATATATTTCGGGACGAAACATAACGTCCTTAGTTCCAGGAAATAATAGAGGCACTCACCTCATACCGTCCACTGTATATATGAGTGAACAAAAGGCAACCTTTCTCATACAACTGCCTTTATTGTAAAAGTCACTCAGGAAGTAGCGTTGCCTTCATGCGATGGATGGGACGAGGACGACATGATTTGTCTCGAACTATAATTGTTCTGCACACGTCTTAACAAGTCGTTTCCATGCAATTTGCAATCTTACCCACCCTCTTCCTAATTCTTCCAGGGAAAACCTGTCAAGTCTGACATGAGACTTTCAGGTTACTGCTTGACCTCTTTATTTTAAATTTAGCAGACCTATACGGAAATGGGATTTTCCGAGCAATTAGAAAGTATGGTTCTCGGCTGAAATAATCCTACCCTTCTGAATGAGACAGGAATGTCACTTTTCAAACAACAGTTTGCAAATGCATATAGTTTGAGGTTTTAGTAGATACTTTGTTTCTTACAGGGAGCAGCTAAAATGCATGTGTCCCACATCTTTTATTTTCTCCTGATCTAGTAAAGCTAAACAGTGCTTGCAGTTCTGTTGTGTCATTCATTTCACTCAGTTCTCTAATTTTAGTACTTACAGTATAAAGTGCAAGTGAGTTTATCTACTGCTTTTAACTGACTGAAGTTGGCCCCTGTATCTTCAACCCTAACGACAAAAATAAAATCATGGATTGCGATGGACGAAGCTTTCACTACAGATGGAAAAATAGTAATGTGTCAAGTGTGCGGTAAAAAAGTCGGGTGTTCTATGAAATCACAACTGGAGAGTCTTATACAGTGAAACCTGCCTTTGCGGTCACTTCATTTAAACGGCCACCTGGCCAAAAGCCAATTTTCTCTGGAACCAATTGGATTTTCCATAAGATCAATACAAATTCTCTCTCTATTTAGCGGCCACCTCATGCGCCGGCCAGCGGCCGGGGTCTATTTGGATTGGAACCTGACTATAACAGTCACTGTCCAACAAGAAATCTTTTCACGGATACTATCTGACATATTTTTTCGATGGTTAGAGGACAGGGGACAATAGCTAAGTGTACAACAGTACATATCTTGGGGTTAGTTGGTTACTGTTTATGACTCTTTTGTCATTTTCCACTCCGACCCTGCACAGCTATAAATTCTTACTCGTTTTTAAAGGATTGAAACACGGACTTTTTCTATCGAAAATGTGACAGTATGTTTTAGGTCAGTAGTTAACCATTCGAATTTTATTTTTTCCCTCCTCTTTCTATCTTTCTCTATTTGGAACAGCTTTTACGAATGTTTCTTCTTTTCATACAGGTTTTTTTTTTTTCAGAGCCCTCCCTAACGAAACTTTAAGTTTTAAGAGAAAAGAGTGTAAAGGGGGGGAAGTTGGCAAAAGACAAAATAACCCTGCTGCTTTTTTTTTTTTTTGTAATGCTGCAGGAGAAAAAGAACCACTCTTAATGATAGAGAAATCATTGAAACCGATATGTTTAAAAAATATTGACATGGGATTACTGGGGGTGAAGTGGACTGCCAACAATAAACTTGGGTGGCATCATCATTGTTTGAGAATTGGCTATGCAATTTCAATTCGAAGATTAAATGACAAAATCGCAATGTGATCCGTGAAATTGGTGCTTCTTCCTCCAAATACGACATCACACCTCTAGCCCCTTGAACAAGGTATTATTCAGTCATTTAAACTGAGGTACCTCAAGCGAGTTTTGAAAATGCTAGTTGCCAAGAATGGAGGAGGCTGACTTTAACATGCAGGATTGTTGTACGCGCACAGTACTAAAAAATCAACGAAATTCAGTATTTTCATGCTGATTCATAAGAACAGCAACCTTAATCAAGCGGCCACCTGATAAAACGGCCATTTTACAAGGTAACTTCAGATGGCTGCTTTAGACAGGTTTCACTGTACCTGCTAGATATTGATATTAAATATTTTCATGATTTTACATATTTTGGTACATATTCAGCTTATTTTTCTTACATAAATATGTACATATTTCACACCTTGATATTACATAAAAATCCGGTCCCTAATAATAAGCATTGGACCCACGCGCTCGGCTTGTCCGTCCGCGGTGTCGTGCCCCCGGGAATCGGATAAGTAGGGGATGATAAGGTAGTCCAGGTGAACGAATTATCAATCCTATAATCACTGCTGAGGATCCCAAGGAGCGGGAAAAGAACAGATTTTAAAGGAGTTGGTTATTCAACACACAAATTGCAGCTTCACGCTTGCAATAATAAGTAAACACAATAAAATAAACATAATGCTGAATATAATATAATAAAACATAATTTGAAAGAATTCTACATTAGTATAGTGAAAAAGTTGCTAACTTCTTTCGTAAGTTCCTTCCTTAAAGAAAGTCTGAATCTGGCTAAGCAAGTACGGACAATTTCCACTTACATATAAGTTGTAGAATTGCCATCTCCCGTTCTTGTAGCCAAGCTCTGAATTCGTCTAAGTGGTGAAGGGAATATTCGGACTTAGAATATTCGTGGCGTTGGAGAACCTTCTGAGCTATAGTCTGCACCCTCCTCCTGGCTCTGGAGTAGCGTAATGTAGTCTCTTCCAAGTACCGCCGATTGAGAGTGATGAGCCAGATTCATGGGGTTTTATAGTAATTATAAAAAGGGATACGCCCGAAATAACAACGTCTGATTGGTTAAGATTCTAGCTTGGGGTTGGAACTTCAGAAAGAAGATAGCTTTACAATTGGTTGTTCACCATTGAAATATCATCGATCCCTTATAAGGTCATGACAAGATATCCTGTAAACAGGATGAGTTGTGGTATAGTGACTTTACATAAAAGAGCAAAAATACAGTAATTTCTTATGACAAACAGGATATAGGTGCGCTTCTTCCTTTGTAATATCAAAGTACAAAAGTCACGTAATGCCAATAAACTAAATAAATTACAAATAAAAAGAATACAAGTTAACTATACAATACTGCAATCTTCTCTTACTTTCTAATGTTACAAATTTTAAGTGTCAGGTTCAAGGTGGGTTAACATCAAGGATAATCCTTAAACGAACTGCAAGGCCAGAGGCCCACGCTTAAGGCCAGGTGATCAATACTAATACAGGTCAGCTTAATTACAGGTGTACCTGGGTAATTGCAGGTATACCTGGGTTCGAGCATCACATTACTCTCACCTTTCAAAATGTTTGGGTATACTCAAACAAACATTTTAAGAAAATGGTTACAATAAAACATACAAAACTCAAATGATAATCTTAGTAAACATCAAAAGCCTGGGAATTATCATTAGGTTCCCAAGTTTCAACAGGATGTGGTCAGACTGTTAATTATTAAAATGTCTTTAGTAGTCGTCATATCACCACTTCCTCTGTGAAATAAACTAATTATACTTATACAAAATGTCTTCAGGCAACTTGCTTTACATATCTGACTTCTTTATCTTGTACTTGTTGACGGACGTTAGTGGCGTACAAACAATTGGGCGGATCCCCGGTTCGAAGCGGCCTGTTGCTCCTTCGGGTCCGGATCCGATGTTGTTACTTCCTCTTCGTTTAGCTCGTCGAGGTTCATTGCTACCTCGTTCCGTTGCGCCTGACGTCGAGCACGTGGTGTCGGCCTTGGATCTGTGAGAACTGAGTAACGCTGGCGTGCGTGCTGGAAGCAACTCAATAACTTCCGTTTAAATACTACAACCAATAATGTCAATGTCATTAAAGCCACTACAGTAATTAAAAACACATTTACTGTTGCTTTTTCGGAGCTATTAGGCTTACTTTTTAATTCTGAAGTAAGACCTGATACGTCGAAATTTTGTCTCGATTGAACAGCTTCACTTTTTGCTATCACTGTATTCAATGTCATTATTGCCTCATCTGACATAGCTTGTGGTAATTTATTAATTAGTACATTTTCTTCGTCACTATTTAGCAAGTCTTTGATGTCCGGCAATACTATATGCAAATTAGTGCGTAGGTTAAATTCGCTTCTTCCTGAAGAATGTGGAAATAATTTAAATGATTCAGAATGGATGTAGCAGGTAGAGCTGTTACTAATTATACCGGTGTTCTCCAACTTTAAGTTCATGACTTTGTTTTCGGAAGCTGTATACTCAAAGCCAGGGGTATAACAACGTAGTGTTACCTCTGTGGGTTGATACAGACTATAGACCCAGAACCGGTGATCTGGTGAACGTATCCACACAGCTGGAAATGGGTGATTCAAAATCAACCTGCTACAATGTTCTCTTATGGCTTCTGCCTTACCAAGAAACAAGGCTATAGCACAGCTGGGCTGGTTTTGCCTATACAATGTATAATCGGAAGGGCAGATGGTGAAATAACTCTTTATACACTTACTTAGCATAACATCAGAAAAGGTTGTGAAAAATTGTCGGTCCTCTGATACAGCCAGATATGTTTCTTGTATGTCAATAACCATATGTTTTTGGAGAGTTTTATGGAAGAAAGGCAAGGGATGTAATCGATATAATTCAAAATGACGATCTGCTGCTTTTAATGGAATATCAATGAATAGTCTAATACTATCTGATGTGGCTGCTGCATGTACTGTGGCTAAATCGTAGTAAATATACATATCCTCAACGGTAGTCGTAGTTATCATAGATGTCCCTGAGGTCAATTTTAATGAAACTTGTTGTAAAATATCTGATAAGTTATGGGGTCGGATTAATGACGTGGATAATTTGCCTAAAGATGTCATATCCAACGCGGTTAATGTCTGTGCAAGACAAGTTTTTATTTCAAATACTGCCATTTCTACTTCTCGAATCATAGCACTATAAGTAGTCTGTTTCTTAATTAATTGTTGGACGTCGCGTACATCTGTCTGTACTCTACTTAATCCTATTGAAAAGTTTGAAATAGAGTCTCTTAATACTTCTGCTAATTTGATAGTGTTTTGAGCATTCAAATGGGTTTCTTGGTCTAACGTTTTAATCCAAGTTAATTGGTGTTCTTCTACGTGTAATATCTTTTGTTGAAATCCCTGCAACTGATCTATTACATGGTTAATATTATGTAAGTCCCGAGAATCCATAGTTCCGAATAGATACTTTAATGTATAGCCTACCACATCTATAAGTCCTCGTCGTGTCCGATTTTGATCTTGTACTGAGGATACCTGTAATTGAAAACTTGTATCTGGTTCTGGTAAAAGTTTTGTTATATCTAGTAGTTCATCTGCTAGGTTATCTACTATGTCCCCAACTCTGTCTAGTTCGGTCCATAGCACAGTCAATCGTCCGAACATTATTCTAGGAATCTCTTGTCTAGCTTCTTCTAATATTTCCCGGATTCGTACAATTAGATTACGGTATACCTCTAAGTTAATGTTTACGACTATGGTCCACTTGTCGCCTGTCAGAAGGACGTCTCGATCTTTCAAAAACACTGCCCCCTTGTCTAAGGCCAAGTCTGCGTCTGGTTGTCTTGAGTCCTTCGTAAGTGTCCTTGTAAAACAAACGGCAAGCACTGTGAAAACAAAATACAAGCTACTGTACTTACTTATACCTAAAATATAGATATACTATATTTATTTAAATCCTAACCGAGTATTCAGAACTCTTTACGGTTATAGGGGCCTAAGCGCGTTTCCTATAACATTCTTATTACATGGAGTTAGAGCAAAAGTAACAAATTTCGATAGGTTAATATCAATCGTAGAAATGGACATATAAAATTTAAAATTAAATTTCAAAAATAATTTGGCTCGATGCTGCGGCTGAGTATTATTCAGGCGAACTCTACCGGCCAGCACGATAGTCCCAACTACATCATGCATGGAATGTTACGTCATACACAACTCCAAAATGTGCTCTACTCCGTTACATCCTCACATATGCGTCGTAACCTATTACGTAAGGGATATTGCAATGCTGCATTATTAAACGGCACTATATTAACTTCCTCGGTAATATCTACCTGATCGTGACTCGGTTCATTATTTAATTCACTATTTGCTACATTGGTTTCACCATTATCATCTTGTACATCATCAATTTCCTCATCTGAATCAAAAGTATACTTTCTAGGCTGATTTCCTCGATCGCGTAATTTATATGGGCTAGTAATAGTTTCTTTATCCTTATTTTGACGTCTAACAGAGGTCCCCGGCTCCCAATCTTTATCACTATCGTCACAACGTTTATTTACTGCCTTTTGCTTCTTCATGGCTGTCTCTGATAATTCATCATTAGCGGGCTCCATATTTTGTTCTGGGGTTTCCTCATTTCTTTCTTCACTCGTTATGCTAGGCGGGCTTATTATTACCGTAGCATCATTACTTGACATATGTCTGCTATTGCATTCCTTAAGTCTATTTATGTGAACGTTTATACATTTCTCTTCACTAATTTTGACGGTGTAAACCAGGTTAGATAATTTCTCAATTATCTCAAATGGTCCAGTCCAATGATATGCGAATTTCTTAGCTTTACTTCTGGAAGCTACGGGGTCATAGAGATATACTATGTCTCCTGCATTAAATTCGCGCTCCCTTGCTCGCTTGTCATAGTGAGCTTTGGACTGTTCATGACCCCTTTTGGATTGTTGTCGCACTACTTGAGATGCAACTCGAATTCTATCTGCTAATAGTTTCACATGTGCCTCATAGGAATCATAAGAATTTTGTTTTCTTCCCAAATTTCGTTTTACTTGAATGAAGCGATCTTCAATGGGTAACTTCATATGTCGGCCAAAAACTAAATAATATGGGCTAAACGTAGTTACTGTATGTGGTGTGGCTCTATACGCCATAATAGCATAGGGTACAAATTTATCCCAATTCTTCCCATCTTTATGAACATAATGTGATAACATATCAACTAATAATTTATGCATCCTCTCGCATACTCCATTACTTTGTGGATGGTACGAGGTAGTCTGAATTTTCTTAATCATCAATAATCTACATGTTTCAGAAAATAATTTTGAAGTGAATTGGGTTCCCTGATCAGTCAACAAGCGATTGGGTGTCCCCCATTGTGCTATAATTTTGGTCACAAATTCTTTTGCGACTGTCTCTGCACTTTGGTCCGGAATAGGGATAGCCTCACAAAATCTGGTGAAATGATCAACAAAAGTTAATAAGTATTTATTCCCAGATTCTGTAGTAGGTAAAGGTCCGACAATGTCCAGCGATACAGTATCCATGAAATCGTCGGCTGCTACCGCATCTCCTAATGGTGCTCTTTGAGATTTTCCAATTTTCCGTTTAGCACACTTATCACATGAGCCTATATACTCTTGAATGTCACTACTCATGGTCGGCCACCAATACTTAAGTTTTATGGCTGCAATAGTCCTCTTGGTACCTTGATGAGCCATAAAAGTATTATCGTGATAATGCTTTATCACTGTTGCTATTAGCGAACGCGGAATGACAACTTGTATCCCGTGTGCAGGGGAATGCCTACACAATAACCCATTATTATCTTTATGGAAGTCATCAAATTCAATTAACCTAATCAGCTGATCATCGGCTAACTGTTCTGACAAAATCAATTCTTCGGTTAAATTAAATTCTGAGTCTGAGGTCACAATACCAACATGTCGGCTTAAGGCGTCTGCATGAGGTAACTTTTTGCCTGGTTTGTGAATCACTTCATAATCAAACTCCGCTAGTCGTAGACTCCATCTAGTGAGCCTCGAACTCGGATCTTTTAAGTTAAGTAACCATCTGAGGGCTGCGTGATCTGTGTGGAGAGTAAATTTTCTCCCGTACAGATAACATCTGAATTGCTTCGTAGCAAAAATGACTGCAAGAAGTTCCCTTTCAGTGCAGCTATAATTTCTTTCAGCGGCATTCAACTGTCTGCTGCAATAAGCAACTGGTTTCTCTTCTCCATTTATTTTCTGTGATAGGACAGCGCCTACGGCTTCCTGTGATGCGTCTGTAGTTACAATGAACGGTAATGAAAAATCAGGATAACTCAACAATGGTTCTGTACTTAATTTTGCCTTTAGTTCTCGGAAGGCTTCTTCCTGACTAGTCCCCCATTTAAATTCAACATCTTTCCTAGTTAACATTGTTAAAGGTTTAGCAATAGCGGCAAAATTAGGGATGTGTCGTCGATAATAGGATGCTAAGCCTACAGAAGAACGAATATCTCTAACTGATCTTGGTTGCGGATAGTCCCGAATGGCTTTGATTTTCTGTGGATCGGGCTTCACACCTTCTCGCGATACAATATGACCTAGGTACTCAACCTGATCCGTTGCAAAAGTACACTTAGATGGCTGAATTTTGAAATTAATTTCTTGCAATTTTACAAACACCTTTTCTAAATTCTTCACATGAGTGGCGATATCTTCACTCATTATCAAGATATCATCAAGATAAGCCAAACAAATGGTCCCTTTCAGGCCCATTAATAGGAAATCAATACATCTCATAAACGTGCTGGGAGCATTCTGCAAGCCGAAAGGCATTCTATTATACTGATAGTGTCCCATGTGACACGTAAAAGCAGTTTTCTCTTTGTCTTTTTCATCAATTGGTATTTGCAAGTAACCAGAAGCCAGATCCAATACAGAAAATACTTTGCATTTCCCTAGAGAATCTAACGTCTCTACAATGTTAGGGAGGGGATAAGCATCTGACTTTGTAACGGCATTTAATCCCCGATAATCAATACACAATCTGTGCTTTACAGTTCCATCTTGAGATTTCTTGGGTACAAGTACAATAGGACTTGCCCATGGTGAAGTACTGGGTTCAATAATTTTCTTATCTAACATGTCATTAATTTGTTCTTCCACCACCGATTTTAACGCGTGGGGAATTCTATAAGGATTCTTCTTCACTGGTAAAGCATCTCCGGTATTTATGGAATGCTTCACTTCACTAGCACAGCCTATTTCTGGACTTCCTTCGACGTAAAACAAATGCTTATACTTTCGTAAGACGGCTATCATAAGTCTCCTATCTTTGCCCTGTAAGTGCCCTAATTTTTCATCTAAAAATTTCTCAAATTCCCATAATTCTGGTACATAATTGTCTTTAGCCCTACGTCGATTTGTGTTCCATGTTCGCTTTGTTTCCCGGTCAATCATATTCACGGTCCTATTACTGTTATTCATCTCATTAGCGATTTCTGATTCTTGATCAACACCTAGGTTTGCTACACTAGCTTCTCCTATAACACGGTGTTTGACTAAACTCACAGGTTCGGGCGAAAAATTAACAATTTGAATAGGTACGTAACCTAAAATTTTCTCACACTTTAATACATTAACAGCTTCATGTGGTGCGTTTTCCATAACTAATTTTTCCTCTAATTTTAGTTCTCTATTCAACCCTACATTCACCCCCTGTTCTGACGATCGTGAGCAAAATAAAACCTCACCATTATCATCAAATGTTGAACTTTCACACAACTGGTGTTCACAATTATTTATCTGCCTAACTTGACCTTGACTATTCACGGGAATTATAGTCTCCTTATTCAGCACCGGTCGGTCGTCCAACTTTCCAGTTGCAAACGCCGACTCTGCCGCACCATTCACAGACAGTATCATAAGGGATTGTTCGTCCGAACCGACTAATTCATCCGGTGAGGGGTTTTTGCTTTGGGAAAGACCTTTTATGTTGGTAGGGAAATTTTCTTGGCCACTTGCATTACAATGAGGAACACAATTATTACTTTTATTACGATCACAATTTTTCTGGCCATTCATGGAGACTTTTCGAACGTATCCCGATCCGTGATCATCCACAAGGGAACTATGTCCCCGAGCATCATTGACAATTGTCCTAAAATTACCAAGTTGACTAATGCTGCGTGCTACATGAATTCCAGGTAGCCCATCCTGATCACTGGTTGGTTCTACCAATAGCACTTGAGAGGTCTTTGGGTTACAACTAAGATTATGGCGTCCCATAACCTTACCTCGGACTATTTTTACTGTATGTGGTGGTAAGACAACGGACTCGGCTAGCAAGATAGGTCCGCTCCAGTCAAGCTGATCGTGAGTCGATGACTGCGAGGCCATTGCAGACACAGAACCCGATTTTCCAGACACTGATGCGACATTGCACGATTGTAGATCAGTGTTGATCAATGTCACAGTTTGCCTGCCTATTACCAAGGAGTTCGACTGGACGTCTATACGCGCACCAACATAGCGCAAAAAATCCATCCCTATGATGCCTGCGGCGCTGATTCGTATGTCGCTTATCACAAATTTAAATTCAAATTGCTCACTTCCCATAAGGAATTTGACCGTCTGGGTTCCAAATGTTTTTACCTTTTGCCCGTTTGCACCCCTGATCACTACATCAGATTCTGTAATTAGCGCTGAGCTTACTGTGGGTTTAATTAATGATACTGTGGCGCCGGTATCCACAACGAATTCCCAAATTTTCCCCTCTATTTCTAAGTCTACCCGAGGCTCGCTAACTACCTCGTTTAAAGCAGACGGCGCTACCAGAACTGAGTGTGACTGTAATTCGGCTCCTACGACGGGGTTTTCTTCGTAGGACCTATCCCGTTTGGGTACTGTCGCGGATGCCCCTCTGATCCCTTCCTACAGTCCCGTTGATAGTGACCCATAATCCCACAGTTGTAACATTGGATGCTCGATCGGTTACTATTTGAATTTCCACGTCCCGGAGCTAACCCTCGCCCCCTTGACCCGTTATACCGTCCCCTAGTATAATTTCCCCCGGGTCGTACATCTCGACCGCGAGCGAATCCCCTGTTGAAATTCGGCTCATATCTGCGGTTGTTGCTCCATGCTTGATAATTACCCGAATTTTGTTGTCTGTTCCCTGCTTGGGCTTGAACCATAAACAATTTCTTATCTTTTTGCTCCTTCAAAACGGATGCACCTTCATCCTTTTCCGTTTGATACACTTGATTCGCTATTCGTAGCGCATTATCAATTGTAGTGGGTGCCTGAAATCTAACTTCTCGGCCAACAGTTCCACGTAAACCATGTATGAATGCGGCAACTAATCGCCTATCTGCTTCCTGCTTCAAAATCTCTCTAGTATTGGCATCCTGATCATGCACTATTGTCTTTAAGCTTAGTCTTCGCACTCTGTCGCAAAATTCTTCTGGTGATTCGTGCTTTTCTTGCATGGCATTTTGTAATTTTAAGTAGTGATATTGCATCGATCTCTTATCTTTAAATCTAGCAATAAAATTTTCCTTGAAGTCTTTAAAAGAAATATCTACTGCTTGTAATTCAGGTGTGGTGTCATAATATGTTCTCGCTGTGCCTCGCAATTTCAATATGGCAATCTGAACTGCATCTTTATCTGTAAGTCGTCCCATGGTGGTAATTCTTTCAATTTGGTCAAAGAAACTGGTAACTGGTATACTATACGAGTCCCCTTTCCATGGCTCTACTAATTTGGTTACGCTTAAGTCTTTGGAAATTAATGCAGGTGGATCGTTTCCTTGCGGCATCTTGTTGGTATTTGATTACACTAGTTATTTAATGGATACCTTCCCACTCGTCAAGTATGGATTCAACGCTGCTGTCTACTGGTCATCTGTTCAACAGTTACGTGGTCTGTGTACCTACGCTTGTTGGTGGGGTTTGAGCTATTATGCTGACTCAATTCCTCCCAACCAGCTTATGTGCGCATTGACACCCTCGATCCTGCTATCAATTCGTCGCTAAACTCACCACTCTGGCAATACTGGGGAAGATAGTCCGTACGTTCGATTTCCAAAATAGGGTAGTCGAATTCTGGTGGTACGTAGCGTATAACTAGTCGTATGTCTACTTCGAAAATTACCTCTAACCCTTGCGAATGTTCGTAACGGTATGTTTTTAACGCTGGTGTCTTAAAAGTTTTAAACGGTCTACCTGCAAAGGCAATATCAAGGCGAGATCCTGCCTTCAAAGCAACAAATTTCATACGATGCTCTTGAATTAAATTCGTATTAATATTAGTATGTTTTCTAAAAAAAATGTCTCAACTAAACTTTGGGCGTAATTGCTTGATCCTTCCAAAGCTAAAGGATGCGATACCCCAATTACATGTACAAAAAGGACGGTAAATTCTGTATCACCTTCGGATACACCCGAACAACATTGAAAACAAGCCATACAAAATTAAATCAATGCAACCACATTAGATAATAAATTCAAAACAACAACTAATAAAAATTCAAAAACACAAATAAAACATAAATAAAATAAACACATAAACCACCCCCTGTTAAAATCTGACACCGCTGCTACCAAATGTCGTGCCCCCGGGAATCGGATAAGTAGGGGATGATAAGGTAGTCCAGGTGAACGAATTATCAATCCTATAATCACTGCTGAGGATCCCAAGGAGCGGGAAAAGAACAGATTTTAAAGGAGTTGGTTATTCAACACACAAATTGCAGCTTCACGCTTGCAATAATAAGTAAACACAATAAAATAAACATAATGCTGAATATAATATAATAAAACATAATTTGAAAGAATTCTACATTAGTATAGTGAAAAAGTTGCTAACTTCTTTCGTAAGTTCCTTCCTTAAAGAAAGTCTGAATCTGGCTAAGCAAGTACGGACAATTTCCACTTACATATAAGTTGTAGAATTGCCATCTCCCGTTCTTGTAGCCAAGCTCTGAATTCGTCTAAGTGGTGAAGGGAATATTCGGACTTAGAATATTCGTGGCGTTGGAGAACCTTCTGAGCTATAGTCTGCACCCTCCTCCTGGCTCTGGAGTAGCGTAATGTAGTCTCTTCCAAGTACCGCCGATTGAGAGTGATGAGCCAGATTCATGGGGTTTTATAGTAATTATAAAAAGGGATACGCCCGAAATAACAACGTCTGATTGGTTAAGATTCTAGCTTGGGGTTGGAACTTCAGAAAGAAGATAGCTTTACAATTGGTTGTTCACCATTGAAATATCATCGATCCCTTATAAGGTCATGACAAGATATCCTGTAAACAGGATGAGTTGTGGTATAGTGACTTTACATAAAAGAGCAAAAATACAGTAATTTCTTATGACAAACAGGATATAGGTGCGCTTCTTCCTTTGTAATATCAAAGTACAAAAGTCACGTAATGCCAATAAACTAAATAAATTACAAATAAAAAGAATACAAGTTAACTATACAATACTGCAATCTTCTCTTACTTTCTAATGTTACAAATTTTAAGTGTCAGGTTCAAGGTGGGTTAACATCAAGGATAATCCTTAAACGAACTGCAAGGCCAGAGGCCCACGCTTAAGGCCAGGTGATCAATACTAATACAGGTCAGCTTAATTACAGGTGTACCTGGGTAATTGCAGGTATACCTGGGTTCGAGCATCACAGCGGTATACCAGGCCGATGCCGGCGCCGGTGAGGGGTGTGGGGTAGTTCGCAGTAGAGTACAAGGTAAACCTACCTACGAGGTTCTCCACATTAGTTATTACTAGGGAACGTATTCTACTTAGGAGAGATTAAGGACATTATATAATCCATTTAGGAATTTAAAAAGTATTTATAAAATTAACGATTATAAATTTTAATTTTAGTTAATAATCCAGTTTAGGTGGAGTTTATGTACAAAATACTGGCGCTGACAAATAGTGCTCCTGAAATGAAGATTCAAATTATGAGACTAGTGATTGGTCAGTTTCATTTCGCATAACGGGGATGCATTGGCACGAAAACTAATTTATAAGTCCTCGCCTAACCCGAACAACCTACCACTCCTTTTATGCTAGGATGGACTTTTCAAACGTACTTCAGTCCCAGGAAATTACAGTAGGTAAAATTTTCTTCCCTTCCTTTGTAAGACCAATATGACACGAACTTGCCAGACCAGTGTTTGTGTGTAATATATATATATATATATATATATATATATATATATATATATATATATTTACATTTAAAATAGCATTCTTCTAGTTTTTTTAAGCATATTTGCATTTTCAGTACCGGTATTTTTATTTTAAACACACGCAAAATACTAAAACGGCGCCTTTTAGACACAAACATAGTTTTTTGAGCATTTATAGGAGTTTATGACACATTTAGATGTTTTATGTCCTATAAAATTTTATTAGGAGGATCCTGTGGACATTAAATGTAGAGGTACCAGAATAATATACGTCTAGAATGTAGCAAACAAAATACTCAGTGTAAATAGATTTCAAATTATTCACATTAGAATAGCAAGTAGAAAAGTAGCAAAAATGAAGAAATGTTATATGTACAAAAATTTCGTAATGCCGTCCATATAATGTGTAACACATGAAGAATCCACTGCAAGAATGATGGATGTCACTTTCTAGTCGAAAATGAACCAAGACTGTCAATGCATAGCTTAAGACATATAGAATGTACATAGAGAGTTATATGGTATTAACACTGATCGTCATTGTCCAGTAATGATCGGAAAATCACAGTTAAGCTTTGAGCGCTAAGCATTTTAAACTTTCAATTGCGTCTCCTGCAAAATGTATTCCAAATGACATCCATCATTCTTGCAATGGATTCTTCACGTGCAATTAAGGAGGATAGTAATGCCAAAGAAAGCGTTTCATAGATAAAGGAGCATCTTCTGCGGACCTCTGGATAAAAAAGTAAAGAAGAGGCTAGTGAAATGCTTTGTGGAATGTAGCATTGTATGAGACAGAAAAATGGATATTACGATGAAATGCAGTAAAACGACTAGAAACATTTGAAATGTGGACGTGGGAAATAATGGAGCTTTTGAAATGGACAGAGAGAATAAGAAATGAAGCTGTGTTGGAAAGTAGTAGTAGTAGTAGTAGTAGTAGTAGTAGTAGTAGTAGTAATAGTAGTAGTAGTAGTAGTAGTAGTAGTAGTAATAGTAGTAGTAGTAGTAATAGTAGTAGTAGTAGTAGTAGTAGTAATAGTAGTAGTAGTAGTAGTAGTAGTAATAGTAGTAGTAGTAATAGTAGTAGTAGTAATAGTAGTAGTAGTAGTAGTAGTAGTAGTAGTAGTAGTAGTAGTAATAGTAGTAGTAGTAGTAGTAGTAGTAGTAAAATAGTAGTAGTAGTAGTAGTAGTAGTAGTAGTAGTAGTAGTAGTAGTAGTAATAGTAGTAGTAGTAGTAATAGTAGTAGTAGTAGTAGTAGTAGTAGTAGTAATAGTAGTAGTAGTAGTAGTAGTAGTAGTAATAGTAGTAGTAGTAGTAGTAATAGTAGTAGTAGTAGTAGTAGTAGTAGTAGTAATAGTAGTAGTAGTAGTAGTAGTAATAGTAGTAGTAGTAGTAGTAGTAGTAGTAATAGTAGTAGTAGTAGTAGTAGTAGTAGTAGTAATAGTAGTAATAGTAGTAGTAGTAGTAGTAGTAGTAGTAATAGTAGTAGTAGTAGTAGTAGTAGTAGTAATAGTAGTAGTAGTAGTAGTAGTAGTAGTAGTAATAGTAGTAGTAGTAGTAGTAGTAGTAGTAGTAGTAGTAATAGTAGTAGTAGTAGTAGTAGTAGTAGTAATAGTAGTAGTAGTGGTAGTAGTAGTAGTAGTAGTAGTAGTAATAGTAGTAGTAGTAGTAGTAATAGTAGTAGTAGTAGTAGTAGTAGTAATAGTAGTAGTAGTAGTAGTAGTAGTAGTAGTAATAGTAGTAGTAGTAGTAGTAGTAGTAGTAATAGTAGTAGTAGTAGTAGTAGTAGTAGTAGTAGTAATAGTAGTAGTAGTAGTAGTAGTAATAGTAGTAGTAGTAGTAGTAGTAATAGTAGTAGTAGTAGTAGTAGTAGTAATAGTAGTAGTAGTAGTAGTAGTAATAGTAGTAGTAGTAGTAGTAGTAGTAGTAGTAATAGTAGTAGTAGTAGTAGTAGTAGTAGTAGTAGTAGTAGTAATAGTAGTAGTAGTAATAGTAGTAGTAGTAGTAGTAGTAATAGTAGTAGTAGTAGTAGTAATAGTAGTAGTAGTAGTAGTAGTAATAGTAGTAGTAGTAGTAGTAGTAGTAGTAGTAGTAGTAGTAGTAGTAGTAGTAGTAGTAATAGTAGTAGTAGTAGTAGTAGTAGTAATAGTAGTAGTAGTACTATTTATTTATTTAACCTGGTAGAGATAAGGCCGTCAGGGGTGGGTGGATGAAGGATGATGCTGAACCTGATCAGGAAGAAAAAAAAAAGAATTGATTGGGTCACTGACTGAGAAGAAATATCCTACTGAAGGATGCACTGGAAGGAATGGTGAAGGAGAGAAAAGTTCGGGGCAGAAGAAGATATCAGATGATAAGCGACATTAAAACATATATATTGAATAAGCACTCGTGGACAGCTGATATGGGGTGGTCCTCCAGCTTGGGGGTTGGACGAAGGGCTAACAACCAATAACCGTAAAAAGCAGCTTGTTACAAAACCTAACAATTAGCCCCGGACGATTAGGCAAAACGCGGAAATTCTACTTGAAGCAAGTAAAGAGATAGGGTTGGAAGTAAATCCCGAAAAGACAAAGTACTGTATATGATTATGTCTCGTGACCAGAATATTGTACGAAATGGAACTATGTATAAAAATTGGAAATTCATCCTTCGAAGAGGTGGAAAAATTCAAATATCTTGGAGCAACAGTAACAAATATAAATGACACTCGTGGGGAAATTAAACGCAGATTAAATATGGGAAATGCCTGTTATTATTCTGTTGAGATGCTTTTGTCATCTAGTCTGCTGTCAAAAAATCTGAAAGTTAGAATTTATAAAACAGTCCTATATTACCGGTTGTTCTTCATGGCTGTGAAACTTGGACTCTCACTTTGAGAGAGGAACAAAGGTTAAGGGTGTTTGAGAATAAGGTTCTTAGGAAAATATTTGGGGCTAAGAGGGATGAAGTTACAGGAGAATGGAGAAAGTTACACAACGCAGAGCTGCACGCATTGTATTCATCACCTGACATAATTAGAAGCATTAAATCCAGACGTTTGAGATGGGCAGGGCATGCAGCACGTATGGGCGAATCCAGAAATACATATAGAGTGTTAGTTGAGAGGCCGGAAGGAAGAAGACCTTTGGGGAGGCCGAGACGTAGATGGGAAGATAATATTTAAATGTATTTGAGGGAGGTGGGATATGATGATAGAGACTGGATTAATCTTGCTCAGGACAGGGACCGATGGCGGGCTTATGTGAGGGCGGCTATGAACCTCCGGGTTCCTTAAAAGCCAGTAAGTAAATAAGTAAGTAAGTAAGGTTCATATGAGGAGACTAAGAGGAAGGTATAAAATAGGGAAAATTGTAGAGTGCTGAGTTTTCTAGTGAAATACCTGTCTTCGGTTAAAGAAACTATGAATGAATGAATGAATGAATGAATGAATGAATGAATGAATAAGTCGATTAAAGTTGTCCAAAAATAGAATATACCTCTCAAAGTATGTTATCACAGACACTTGCTACTTGCTCCATTGCAAAGGGTTCTCACACAATTTTATTTACACCCCACCCAGCTGGTGACCTTGGCCGAGTTGAGTAAACGATATCGACATAAGAGGAGAACGTTGCATAAGTGTTGTAGCTAGCTCAGTCTTTTACTGCTGTCCAGCCTCGTTTTAAAACTCTGTATGGATGTGAATCTCCTACACGGAAATGTATTCGGTTCCGTCATAAATGACAGTCTGTTTTCTTATTTTGGATGTCTTGGGATAAACTTACCTTCGAAGAAATGTAGAAAGATCAAGACAGCTTTGCATTAACGTTCTGCCATATATTCCAACTGGGAGAAAACAGGCCAGTAGCCCAAGCTCGGAAGTTGATGATGATGATCTACAAGAATAGAGTAAAACATTCCTTAACATATATTTCTCCATTGCAAATATCTTTTTCAAAAAACATTTTAAAATTCTACTGCACATTAAAACATGATCTTGCCCTTGTCTAGCGAAGCTATTAACGCCCCTCTCTCATCACGCGATCTACTGGAGCTTCAACATCCTAAACGACTCCGTCCTGCTACTGTTTAGTCGCGCTGCGGGTTGTGACCTTATGCTCCCTCATGTTTCAGCTATTAAATTAGGTACATTTTCGGCTTCTCCCCACCAATGTTCTCTAAGTTCCTTCAATGTAACGGTGAAAAAAGGAGTGAGACAAGTGGCCAATCGCCTTGAAGTTCACACCTTTCTTCCTCTCGACTGCTAATTCACTTGCAAGAATGCGCAATCGGGTACACTTTAATTGTATTTCCTCCCATTCCATTCTCTTTCATTTTCATTTTGCCACAAGGTTTTACAGAAAAGAATGATCGAAAGCGAAGATTTTTGTAACGAATGTGCGTAATTGCAAAAGATTTTAAGTACTGTTTCAATAGCAAATATATATATAAAAAAAAATGCATTTTAGTTATAATTTACAGACGTGGACAAATTATTAGACAAAATTAATTATATGTGCAACAAAGCTGTATTTATCGGCAGAAATAATGAACAAAAATGCATTTTGCTCAGAAATAATGAACAGAAAATAGAGTCTGGAAGTTACTAATATTTCGTGAACATTCCTTTGTTCTTTATTAACACGTTGATTTTGTCAGGGATGCTGGAAACCAAAATTTGACACTTCCTTTGAATATCAGCATCATTTAGCCAGATATCAGACAGTGCTTGAATGAGTCCATGTTTTGTTGTAAGCCTCTTTTTGATCACTTTCGTCTACAGTATATATCACAGATTTTCAATTTTGTTCATGTCCGGTTTTCTTGCAGGCCATGAGAGAACAGACTGTTGAATATCTTGTGCAGTATATAATTAAAACACCAGTAGTACCAACACAGCCAGATAAAATATACTTAACCGTTGGAAAAATATACCAGAAGATGTAAAAAATCACATTTACGATAATAGAGACTCTGTGAATTATACCGATAGTTGATATGACGAATTATATTATGTTTCCAAGAAAAGCGTTTTGTCTAATAATTTGTCCACGTCTGTATTGCAAGGAATGTGACTCAATTTTGTTATGTCAGAATTATGATAATCCCATATTTTATTATGTAAATTCTGCACTTAAGAATCGTTAAATCAAACAACGTTAATAATGATCAGTAGATTTTCTGAATATAAAGAGTGAGTAAACACACTTAAACATTTTATAATGGAGAAGATAGTAATATATATGTATATATATATATATATATATATATATATATATATATATATATATATATAGAGAGAGAGAGAGAGAGAGAGAGAGAGAGAGGGAGAGAGAGAGAGCATTAAACGAGGTATACAGAATGAGCCGTAAGTAATGTCATTAATTTCACGAGGTTATTCTTTGAGATATTTCAAACAAAAAAGTTTAATATAATTTTGTTCGTGTTTCTTTCCTTTTCTAGATAAAAATTATCTTACAGTATATTAAACAGTTCATAGCAAGTTTTTTTTTGGAAATCCATTGATTTAATTTCCAATATGCTCAGTCAATTTAAGAGAGCACTGTATTATGATAGTAGATGATTGAAAGAATTTTAGTTCTTGTCCTTTAAACATGTTAGAGAGGCGTTGAAGGAAAGCAAGAGTGGTAAGGCTAGTGGACCTGGTGGTGTTACAGCAGAGTTATGGAAATATGGACCTCCTCTGTTAGTAAGGCTTATTACTAAGATGTTCAACCAAATTCTTGAAGGAGATGAAATTCCAGAAGACTGGAAAATATCATATATTTCCGCTATCCATAAAAAAGTGGATAAGAAGGACCCTAACAACTACAGGGGAATAAGTGTCATGCCTTCCATTAGCAGGATTTTTAATAGTATCATCAAGAATAGATTAGAGGAAGAAATAGAAGGGAAGATATCGGAAGATCAGGCAGGCTTTACTATAGGAAGGAGTTGTATGGATAATATATTTAATTTGAGACAGATAAGTGAAAAAATGTATGCTAAAGGAAAGGAAACACATTTAGTATTCATTGACTTAGAGAAAGCATACGACTCGGTTCCTATAAAGCAGTTGTGGGAAGAAATAAAAGGTATTGGTGTTAGTTTACCCCTAATAGCGTTAATTCAGAGGCTATATAAAGACTGTCAAGCTGCTGTTAAGACAGGAAAAAGGTTATCAGCTGCCTTCTATACAACCAAAGGCTTGAGACAAGGCTGTAGCATATCCCCTACCTTGTTTAAAATATATATCCAGCAGATACTGAATAACTCATGTCGAGGAATGGGAATTCCAGTTGGAAATGAGACAGTGCACTCGCTGCTATTTGCAGACGATCAGGTGATAATTGCGCAATCTCGAGAAGATGCAAAATGTATGGTAAGGAAACTCCTTGAAGCATTTGAAGCAGGGGGACTGAAAGTTAATATGAGTAAAACCGAATACCTGGTGATAGGTGGAGATGGACGAAATATAAAGTTGCCCCAAGGAATAATTAAAATAGTGAAGGAGTTTAAATATTTGGGGTCGGTTTTGCATGAGACTGGAAACTGTAAAGCGGATATAGATTATAGGATAATGCAGGGTAGAGGAGCAATAAAGATGTTGAATGGAGTGCTATGGAGCAGGACAATAACAATGCAAACAAAAAAGAGAATTCTTGAGGTTATAGTGGAAAATATATTGACTTATGGGGCTGAAGGTTGGAGTCTATCGGAAGGCCAAAAAAGTAAGATACAGGCAGTTGAAATGGACGGCATAAGGAGAGGTGCTAGAATATCCAGGCTGGAAAAGAGAAGAAACGAGGATGTTAGAAGGATAATGAACATGGAAGAATCGGTGATTGCAAGAATTGAGAGTAGACAACTTCAGTGGTATGGTCATGTAAGGAGGATGGATGAGGGGAGGTGGCCAAACGTGCTACTTCAGTGGTCTCCAGCTGGTAGAAAGAAACGAGGTTGGCCTAGAAATTCATGGAAGGCTGGAATATTGAGGATGATGAATGATAAGGGACTAAATGAGCAGGATTGGAATGACAGACGCAGATGGAAAATGGGAATAAAGGGTAACCACTGAAAAGTGGAGAGGCCCTCAAGAGTAAAAGTAAGTCCTTTAAACATGTAGAAATCTGATCCGAAGAAATGAAACTTTTCGTTCTGCAAAGGAATTTTATAATGTTACATTTGTTCGGATAAAATTTCTGCAGCTTTATAGGACAAAACTAAAACTCTTTGAAACATGTATTATCATAATACACTGCACTCTTAAATTGACTGAGCATCTTGAGAATAAAATCAATGCCTTTCCCGAAACACGCCACGAAACTTTTCATATAAAACATTTTTTACTTCGAAAAGAAAGCAAGAACGAGCAAAAGTGTATTAGGCCTAAACGTTTTTGTTTTAAATATCTGAAAAATAACTCCCTGAATTTAATGACATTACTTACGATTCACCTTGTACTGTAATCTGAAACATATTCGTAGTGTTGTGCGCAGGGATTATGATAAGCAATCATAACTTTATTATGACCATAAGCAATATATTTTTACTTTATTTTAAAGCAACGAAATCGTATTATTAATACATGCATACATGCTTTACATGCGAAAGAGCTCGCTTCCTGTTTCGACAGAGTACAGATTACAGTACAGTCCAGTCCTTGAATAAGGTAGGCATGCGTACGTTTGCATTTGACTCATAGCAAGAAGTTAGTCTTAGCAACAGCTGACACATAGCGAAAGATACATATTTTATGCAGCGTCTCTCGCGAGACATTTTAATTGGCAATGATTCCGCAACTCTGGATTTCCATTGGTCAAGTCAAAAACAGATTCAGTCGTGAAAGTTCCTTGAATCCATATTGTTCTAAGTAACGACCGGAAACGCCGATTTGAAAGAATGGTTAAGAATCAGAAGCGTGGTGTTTAGTGAATGCAATACCGTTTTTAGAAGATTCGCGGGTAAAATAGCGTTACTCTGTTACGTCACAAAGGACGCGGTTCGAGAATTTATAAAAGGACATGGAACGTCGAAAACGAGGTCATTAGTTATTGGTCAAGACAGCGGTCATGGAGTAGCGAAGTTCTGAAAATGGCATCGATAATGGGATCAACTGAGAACAGCATTAGGGTTCGCCCTACTATCTATTGTAAGTAAAATCATCAGTTCATTCTTTAGACTTTTCATTTAACTAGTTATCTTGGTACTTCAGAATAAACAGAAATTTTCATACTTTCCAAATCGTTCAACACTCAATATTTTATTTTATTAATAAACTTAGTAATAGTGAATTTCTACACTTGTGGTTATTTCGAAACCCTGAGATCACATTCAAGTAGGAATCCCTCCTATCCATAAGAAAGAACAGTTTATAAAGTATAAAGCAGTGTCTGATTCGTTTGTGTTGTCTTGATAGAGATTATAACTAGCGATTATCTCAAAGATACGCCATCCGCCCTTGTCGTAGCAAGTGGCACGACAAAACACTGGTGTCAGATGTGAAGAGCTTAACAATAAATTATGGTGTCAGAAATGGTATAATAAATATTGGTGTCAGAATTAGTATAACAAAAATTGGTGTCAGAAATGGGTACAACAGTAGTGTTAGGATATAACATAGAACACATTTTATAACATTTCATTAATATTTCCTCTTACGAACCTTTCTTAATAGCGCACACTTTTTAATTCGCGTAAGAATTTTGTTGTTGAGGAGTTCCACTTTAAGGCTGGTTCACAATAAATCGGGAACGAGAACCAAAACGAGGAGGGAAAACGGAGAACGAGCACGTGAAGATTTTGAATCACAATCAACCGGGAGCGGAAACGATTAAGGCTGGTTCACAATAAACCGGGAATTGAAACGACAACGAGAACGAGAACGGGAATATTGTTAAAATAAATATATTTAAATGTGAGCATTCACAATTAACTATTGTGAATGCTAACATTTAAATACATTTATTTTAACTTTATTTCCGTTCTCGTTCTCGTTGTCGTTTCCGTTCCCGGTTTATTGTGAACCAGCCTTTATGCATAATATGAATGTCAATAACACATAAAATCGATATTACGCATTCTGGCGTAATTTGTGCGAGATTGACCAATGGCGTTCTCTCTTGAGTACAAGCCAAGCGAACATAAACACAGGCTAACTAAGTTCAAAATTTATGACCCAGAATGTTTGAGAATTGAATTAACCTGGTTATCTGATCACAAATACGCGTAGCATATATTGAAAATGATTCTACTGAATTTATGAGTTGGTTACAAACAATGTATGAAAGGAAAATTATGTCACGGGCTCCTTGCTATAAAATATAGGACGTCCAAATCGTCTTTTGATGACAACAGAATGTATCTAGTAGGCTGTGATCGGAAACGAGAACGGCAAAGTTAAAACTTGGCCAACTCTCACGTTCCCGTTCCCATTCCCGTTCCCGGGCTCCGGGAAGCTTCACCTTAATTATCGTGAATGCTCACGTTTAAGTACATTTTAAAAACCTTCCGTTCTCGTTGTCGTTTCCGTTCCCGGTTTATTGTGAAGCAGCCTTTACTGGGTAACAAAATAAAAGAACACAGTACTAAAGATAACAGTTTGATAACCACTCCTTAGTAAAATGTGTAATTATATAAATTGTGAATTAATACTCAAGAAACTTGATGCATAAATACACACGCAATAACACCCAGACTATCGCAATAGTTCCCCTACTGTTCCGGTCTTGTCCTTCTCAATCGCGAGTGCGATCCCCGTTTGGATTTTTTCGAGATATTCCCCAACAGTAACGCGAATGTCAGGTAATTTATGGCGAATCCTTGACATCATCACGCAAGTTATCATCTTGCTTACACCAATTTTATCAATGCTAAATCACTCTCAGTAAACTATTGTCGTAACACGAAAATTATGATTTCTAAACATATGGTAATTATTCCTAGTATAATATTGGTATAAACATATTTTAATAAATAGGTACCAAAACCTTTTATATTATTTACTAATTTATTATTAGAATTTCATACCTCCAACTAGTAAAATAGCGTTGGAAATAATTCACGAAAGTAATATGATTTTCGACATACGACAGTATTTTACCGGATTTCAGAAACAACCTAGTAGTTGATACAGGACGTTAAATAAAGAACTAAAAACACCTGCCAGAAATTCATTCGTAATTGTAACCTACACAGACAAACTCACACACACTCACACACATACATACCCATCTCGAGATAATCAATAGAACCACAGGACTAGCGGTACGTATTACAAACTCAACAATCCTGTCTGTGGAGCGACAAAGATTTGATTACTAACGGAAGAAATTCTAGTCTTTGCTATCTGTCTATTTCTCCTTATTGAATTTCCTGCGCTTTAACCAACAGATTGCTTCCAGTGAGCTAATAGGAACAGCAGTCCAATCAGAATTGCAAACAGTCGTACTGTAAAAGCAATTATACAGGGTGATTCAGAACCTCTGCAACAAACTCTGGGGATCGATAGATCTCGCATTTAGGATAATTTTTCGTAAAACAACCAAAGTTCTCCGATGTCTCGTTTAGGAGCCAAGCGACATTGATGAGATGAGACATTTTAATTCATTTTCAGGCTGCATTCAGTCTCTTTGACAAATAAATAATAATAATAATAATAATAATAATAATAATAATAATAATCATCATCATCATCATAATTCTTTATATATACTGGCAGAGTTAAGGCCATAGGGCCTTCTCTTACACTCTACCAGGTCACAAAGTATACAAGCAATGAAAATTTAACAAAAAGTTAAACAGAATACTAACATATTACAAAATAATAATAATAATAATAATAATAACAATAATAATAACAATAATAATAATAATAGCATAATAAAATCGACACTAAACAACATGAAAATAATACCATAGTAGAAAAAAAAGAAAGTAAAATAAGTGGAATATAGTGAAAGCAACTCATTTAGTGCAAATGGTTAATATGGAAAAACGTAAGGAAGAATATATCAAAATGGAATGTAGGTAATAAAATAATAATAAAAAAAAGAAATACGACAATTAAATAAAATTCACGATAAAAAAGGCTATGATAATAAATTCATCGGCTGATAAAGAGAACAAAATGGGGGAAAGGAAGGAAAAAGAAATATATAGCCTATATTTTTACAAAACTATCGCAGAGAAAAGAGCTTATAACTGAAAGGAATCTAATTCAAAAAATGTAATTTTAATTTATTTTTGAAACTAGACAATGTCCGAGACTCTCTGACATGTTATGGTAGAGAGTTCCAGAGATGAGCTGTAGAGACGTTGAAAGATGAAGAGTAGAAGGATGTCCTGTGTTCAGGAATGCAGAGTGTGATATGGTGTTGTGAGCGAGTATCTATTTCGTGATATGAGGACAAATATTGAACACGAGAAGCTAGGTAGCTAGGGTTAGAGGTTTGAAGAATATTGAAGAGTAAAGTGAGAGAGTGAATAGTTCGTCGCTCTTTGGGACGGGTCCAGGACAGCATATTACGAGAAAAAAAACAACTATTTATAATGAACATTTGAAATTTGAGTGAGGAATTGAAAACAGAAAAGCAATTACGTTAAGAGAATGTCACAAAGATTAAAGATTTCAAAACAACATCAAAGACGCTACTTCTGAAAGAAGAGGAAGAGTCGTGCTTTTCTAATTGGAAGAAGTTATAAAGTATTATTATTATTATTATTATTATTATTATTATTATTATTATTACCTTCTTCATTCATGGATAAGCGTTAGTCTGTTTCCAATCTTCCCATCCAGCCCGTGGACGGCCAATGTTTCTCTTTTCTTTTGGTGTGTAATTTAATAATGTATATTTTAGGAAGTCTGTCATCTGCCATTCTTTGTATATGTGCATACGAATTACGTTTCGAATTATTTATTCTATCAGTTAAATTAAACTAGTGGCTTGTGCAGCAAATACTGCTGCAAACTAAGTTTGTTAGGCGTTCAAATAAAAATTGTTCAGATTTATTTTCAATGAAGAATACTTGTCTTTTTGATAGTTATTTGCTTCCATAATAATGAAACATACTCCCTCTGAATGGATTTTTTTAGGCCAAATACTTTTTCTTGAACCTATCCAACTTCAGTTTTTGAGTTTCAACGCGAAAACGCAAGTATCGATGTTAGGACGATAGCAGTAGCTATTTCAGGTCATTGTGGATTGTAAGCAAAATTAAAAAAAAAAAAAAAAAAAAAACGTCAGGTTTGCTAAGCTTTCGAACAATAGCATTTTCGTACAGCTGCTGCATGTAGAACTTGAAATGTAGAGCGTAAAATCATTTTATCCTACTAAGAGATCTTGCTGAAATGATCTGGAGACTACAAAATTTTCTAGGCCTCTTATTTTATCAGTAAGTAATACCTTTTTATCTTTCCTTAGGAACTGTAATTTTTGCGCTCTCTCGAGCCAATACTGAAGACAATGACACATATCAATATATACACTACACCGCCATTAAGTATATGAAAAAGACCCAACCCCACTGGGTTAATAAGTATATAAATATTTGATTTTTAATAACAATATTATTATCTTACTTAAGTTTTGTAGTTATATATAGCAGCCACTCAGTAAATTATAGAAATGAAGATCTAAATTAAGATATTCTCTACATTTACTTACATAACCTCAAAACGTTTCACTTTCATGTCATCAATATAGCTTCAATATTATGTACAATTAATGAAAAATAGATGCATTATGATATTAACTATAATAATATTTAATTTATAATGGTAATAATGTCATCAAACCACCTCAAGTTTCGTAGATTTGAATATCCAATACACAGCTGTACTCAGAAAATTATACACTGCAGAATCAGTTTTTAATAACTAATTGAATTGAGCTCTAAATATGTCGGCAATCCTGCAGGTCATGGCCTTCGTGTAATAGCCTATTGTTTATTGTAGTATGTGTTTTGTTCTGAAATTCAATCAAGTCGGCCGTGATTCAATAAAATTAGTTCTCAAAACTGGATGGATTTTGGAAAATAGGAAAATTATGTAGGAAAATTGACATTTCACTGAAAACTACTACTTTTCCGAAAAACTTTGGATGCCAAAAATGAAAATGAGGGGTCACTCATTAAAATCAGCTGTTTTCCCGTAATTTCCATTACCAGTTCAAATTATATATATATTGATATGTCTGAAGTCTCTCTGATATCTGAACTTCGTCGTTTATCTAAAAGAGTCAATCCCGCTACTGAACGTAACAACTTTATCTCCGCCGCTTCAACTCTTCTTTTATCGCACCTTCTTATTGTCCAATTTTCACTGCAGTAAGTCAGCATGGCAACAGCCATCACCTTATACAGGAACATCATTTTATTTTTACTTCAATTTTTATTGTACCCGAGTTTTTGAATGTACTTCACTCCTACCCCTTCTACTAATGAAGTTCAACCGTCCTCCACACATATCCAAGACCGCATATACAGACATAGTAGCCTTACGGTCATAGTAAACAGTACGTTCCAAAAATATGTTCGCGTTTTCCAGTGACGAAAGAGCTTTCAATATTGCATCATTTTCGCACAGGTACTGTCGTCCATTTGCCTACGTCGTATCCCGGTTTCCCCCATCACATTTTATTCGCCAGCTAGTGGCTAGGCTGTCTTAGCTCTTTTCTGAGAACATTAATTTCTGTTAGGAATTGGACGTCTACGTAATATTATACAAGTGTTTAAAATAGCTTAAATAAAAGTACCTCGTTAAGTAATTAACTGTCACGTGATTTTCTCACTTTCTACGACCCTACGATATAACCACTTGGACGGACAGCAGATAGTATGTCTGAGTAATTTTATCTTTTCGGATCGGGCAGAAGTGAAGACTGAATTTACAGTACGTAAGGTACTCTTTTATAGAGTAGGCACAGAATTATTTCAACATGAGTTACTAGTATGAAGGACGAAACTGGTAATTGGGATTGGGTACAATAGTCTATAGTGCAATAATATGCACATTAGAACTGAAGCCTGTATCGAAATGAACGGCCACCATTTTCAAAAATGTGTTAAATATCCATATTATGATTATTTTTCAATTTAACTTCATTCTCTATATTGTACGCTAATGTGCTGTAGACAGTATAATACACACTGAATAATGAATACGTCCGCATGGAAAGCTCAGTTCGTGAGTAAAAACACTTGTTGTTAATACTGTACTGTATTTTGATCAAACAAAAAGTAATGGAAATTATCAAACTCAAAAGCGCGATATTTCCTAGTTTACGTAAATGGATGAACTACTTTTCTTCCCTCCTATACCTAGTAAAGTGATTTGTTTGTATATTACGCCAGTATCATTGAACTCCAGTCCTGGAAGGTGGTAGCAAACGGCGTTGATCCAGAGGTATAGCCAACTTAATATTAAAAATGTTAGTAAAAATAAAATGATGTCCCTGTAGAACTTCATTTGGGTGCATCTTCTTGTCTTGCCTTTTATTGTACGTTGAATGGTACCACACAATCTATTAAACTCATTAATTTTAATGTTTACCTCTGATTGAGGTTCTGGCTCATATGCAGGCCTACATGTATTATCAGACAGTACATCTCAGTTGACGATATAATCAGACGAAGAACAATTTATTTGTATACATCCAAAGTGTGATTAGTGTAATAGGAATCAGCAATATATGCAATGGAGAGGGAAAGGAACTGGCGACTCTACTCTATTATCTCCTGGCCTAGTTGCCTCATAAGTGGTGCCTTATTGGTATCACTTGTGATGTTCAGACCTGTTTTCGGACAGTTGACTAAACAACAAGAACAACAACTACTCTATAGGCAGTAACATTAGCTGTTGCCATGAAGATATTAACAATAGCAAAGGAAGTTTTTAATAGGAAAAGGAACATCTTCTGCGGACCTCTGGATAAAGAATTAAGGAAGAGACCAATGAAGTGCTTTGTGTGGAGTGCGGCATTGCATGTGACAGAAAGTGGACAATACTACAAAGTGAAGAGAAGCGACTAGAAGCATTTGAAGTGTGGATATGGAGAAGGATGGGGAGCGCGAAATGGACAGAAAGAAATGAAGCTGTGTCGGAGAGAGTGGGTGAAGAAAGAATGATGCTTAAACTGATCAGGAAGAGAAAAAGAAATTGGTTGGGTCACTGGCTGAGAAGAAACTGTCTGCTGAAGGATGCACTGGAAGGAATGGTGAATGAAAGAAGAGTATGGGGAAGAAGAAGATATCAGAAGATAGACGACATTAAGATATATGGATCAAATGCAGAGACAAAGAGGAAGGTAGGAAAAAGGAATGATTGGAGAATGCTGGGTTTGCAGTGAAAGACCTTGCTGTTGGGCAGAAAACTATGAATGAATACTGTGTGTTTGTGTATAGTTGTCCCGGTTTTACTACTTATCCTCCAATCACAATCTAAACACCAGGTCACAGGAGAGCCAAATCCTAGCAATTCCTGCCCATAGAACATCCCACTATTCATCCTCTTTTGCTGTCTCAGTCCCCCGTGAATGAAATTCTCTACCTCAGAAGATTAGAGGCTGCCAGACAATAACCACTTTCAAGAAAAGGCTAAACGATTTCTTACGGGCGCAGTCAAATTGAAGTTATAATTGTGATCGAGTTTAATAATTTAATTTAATTTAGGTATGACTATCATTACTATTATTATTATTATTATTATTATTATTATTATTACATAATTAGTTTATTGGTGTTGTGAAGATGAAAAGAATTGTCATTGTATTATATTAATTATGTATTATATTGTCTTGTATTGTAGTACTGTATTGCTTTGAATTGTATTGTATTGTATTGTATTGTATTAATTATGTTATATTCATAGCATTGTAGTAATTTTCTATCATACTGGTTGAGTGGAAGAGAAGGCCGAATGGCCTTAACTCTGCCAGTTAAAATAAACCATTATTACATTATTATTATTATTATTATTATTATTATTATTATTATTATTATTATTATTATTATTATTATTATTATTATTATTGGCGGCCGCGTAGCTCAGTTGGTAGAGCAGCTGGTTACGGACTGGAAGGAACGGGGTTCGATCCCAGGTGATGACAGGATTTTTGTCGTTGCCAAACTTTCAGAATGGCCCCGAGGTTCACTCAGCCTCCTATAAAATTGAGTACCGGGTTTCTCCCGGGGGTAAAAGGCGGTCAGAGCGTGGTGCCGACCACACCACCTCATTCTAGTGCCGAGGTCATGGAAAGCATGGCTCTACCTCCATGCCCCCCAAGTGCCTTCATGGCATGTTACGGGGATACCTTTACCTTTACCTTTCATTATTATTATTATTATTATTATTATTATTATTATTATTATTATTATTATTATTATTATAAGGATGCATATGTACACATATCTCGAACAATTCCCGACGAAGAGACTTGGGCTACTATTCATCAACAAAGAACTACCAATTTGAAGTTCAAGGGCCGTATTCATAGACATTCTTAGCGCGGGCTTTCGGTGGATGATCAGCGAACTAACGTTTTTCGTATTCACAAACCAGTGTTAGCGATTTGATATGATATGATATGAATCCTGTTTAGCACGCTCGTAGCCCGGGCTAGCGAAATGTCTATGAATAGTACCCTATATCTTTATTTAACCTACATTTAAGGTACAGTGTTATTAAAAACTCAATAAAATGGTAGTATGTGACAATGGAGAAGCGTTTAATGTGAATATAGGGAAAACTTATGCACCCAAAAGAAAATTGACACGGAATTAGATGTCCATCAAAATTACCTCGAGTTTTCTCAAGCCAATCACATGTGGTTTTGATTGTAAATCTTGGGCGGACTAATAAACGTCGCATAAACCAAATACGTAAGATATAGGCTACACGTTATACATATAAATTTACATACAATCGTTGAATCCTTCCCCTTCGTTTTAGAAGTTTGAGGGGAAGAAACTTGTGGGAAATAATGCCTTCTGACACTGAGTGCGGGATAGAGACAACTGTGGACATGATTGGCAGGGAAATCCCCTAAAGAAAGGATCCTTCTTTCGTTTATCCGGCCCAAATCCATATGAATCGAACTCCAATTCTGTAGGTCGATATAGTACCAATACAAGTCCTGGTTGTTCAACCGCAAACTTGTCACATCTGTGTAGTCTTCTCCTATATTAATATTAGTACTACTTCAAATTCCAATTTATGACGTAAACTTGACAAAAGTGTATATAAGTTGTATTTTTTTAAATACTACTATTTGTTGGAGATATTTTGTGGACCTAATAATTAAGAAGTTGGAAAATTGATGTTCATTAGCACTTAATATTATAAATAAATGCATCCAAATACTTCAAATACAATAGATGAAAGTTGCTAATGCCAATTTAAGTACTTCCATCACTTACCGGCTGTTATAATTCGTGAAGACGTGTAATTATAATTGTCAATTTATGTAATATAAAAAAGAACGAATTAATCGAAACCAATCTATATTTATTTTGAAAGATTATACATTTACTTGCCATTTAGGCTTATTTTATTTAGTTTCTATATAGCCTATGACAATGATGAGAAAGCAAGCGCATTTTTCTGACCTTGACGTCGTGCGCGGGCATCAAGTGCTAAGTATGGAAAGAGGAAGGATTGTGTATATGAATATGCAGCCTGTTGGATTAAGAAAACAGTGGTGCACAAACTTCAAACGGAACGTGAAATTTTATATCGTTATTTTTATATGGCTTCTTTCTGTTTGATATTATCTGTAAAATAAAAGTACTAATACCAATTTAATATTTCAGTTGTGTTTTAAACGTTAATAACATAATAAAGAGTTAAGAAGGAATATTCACTTAAATTCCACTGTACTAAGTGAATGAAACACATCATTCTTAAAGAAAGTGATATCCCAAAAAAAGAGATTGAGTATGACATGATAAGTTGGAATTGATATTGATGGTACCTTTAGCCTTATAAAAGTAATGAATAAACTAATTAAAACAATATTACAGTACAAAGCAAAGTTACCTAGGTGCTGTATATGTTTTAAGTGTAACTAATATTACATAACAAAACTCTTATCGCATTATGCTTTTAACCCTAGATGGACCAAGGGAGGGTCAATTTATGTCCACACGTTTTTGGAACTATTGATATTATAGTATAGAACATATTCAGACCATGGTGTTCTCATTTTGTGTCAGAAATAGTATAAAGTTAATGATTCAATAAAGAAAATCAAGTTTTTTTGGTTGAAAACCTAATTATATGGACCAAATTTCGAAGTGGTCACAAAATAACCCTCTCTTGGTCCAACTCGTAACAATTTTTTTATTCGAAATTATAAATATATGTTACAACAAAAAAAAGTAAATCCATGCCACTACAGCCCATGAAGAGCAAAGACCGACCAGCTGGCTGCTAGCCTCACGTCCACATGCCGAAGCAGAGGTGTACGATCATCCAACCAGAACGGAGGTATCTTGTTGTTAGCACGATGATCCCCTCAGCCGTTATAGCTGGTTTGAGGAACCGGTTTTTCGCTACTTATCGTAGCTCCCCAAGTACATTACGATGCTGGGTGGGCACCGGTCCATACACTGGCCGAAATTTGATGAGAAAATTTCTTCCTCCATGAGAACTCGAAGTAGCGCGCATTCTGTAATGCGAGTCCTAGGCAGGATGCCTTAGACCACGATGCCACGGCGCGGGACTCTGTTACGACAATGAACTTATTATTCGCAACTCCAAACATATGTTGTAACAATGGACTTATTTTGAAACCAACATTATATTACGAGGCGCATCCATAAAGTAACATTCCCACTCGTCCCACAGCTAGCAAACCATATGTTGCGGGAAGCGACTGCGTGTACGTGATAGAGTAATGTCCTGGCATGGCGCATGCGCTAGCGGAACTTCCCGAGTGCTCTCAGTAGCTTCGTTTCATTGGTTGAAGATGGAAGCTCCTATTCCAGCTCCCGCTGCGTGTGAAGTGCGATCAGTGATAAGGTTTTGAATACATAGGGCATAGCGCCGATTGAAATTTATCGTCAACTGTGCCAGGTCATGAGCAAGCAGATGGTGCATCGCTGCTGTAGACAATTTTCAGCAGGACGCCAAAATGTGCAGGACGAGGAGCGCAGTGGGAGGCCAACCATCATCACAGACGACCTTGTGGAGCAACGCACCATCTGCTTGCTCATGATCTTGGGCCCATAGACCTGGCACAGCTGACGATCAATTTCAATCGGCGCTATGCCCTGTGCATTCAAATCTTTATCACTGATCGCACTTCACACGCGGCGGGAGCTGGAATAGGAGAGTCCATCTTCAACCAATGAAACGAAGCTACTGAGAGCACTCGGGAAGTTCCGCTAGAGCATGCGCCATGCCAGGACATTACTCTATCACGTACACGTAGTCGCTTCGCGCAACATAGTGTTTGCTAGCTGTGGGACGAGTGGGAAAGTTACTTTATGGACGCGCCTCGTACATTGTTGAAATTGCTGTATGGATTGAAAACTCATTTTATAAACAGTGTTATTCTGTCTCTGACCGTGGTATGATTCAGAAATATGAGCAGATAATTATATAATATGGAAAGTGAAACGGAAGCAGTTTTAGAACATTACGAAGACCAAAGTTATGATATTGTTGATGAGTGTCTTAGTGAAACTGAAGATGAAGTTCAACAAATTGAAGACCTGGACTGTGATTATGGTAATGGTGATAATGATGGGTTTACTGATGAAGTTGCGTCTAAAATTGTGCAACACACAAACGAGGAAGCAGAGAGAAGGAGTGTCTAAGAAACAAGTCCAACTGAAACCCTTGCATTCATAGATACTCTCATTTTGATGGGCGCAAATAACTACAACAACCTAGATTACCATGACTTATGGTCCCAAGAGCTTGGAAGGTCAGTATACATAGCCAGCATGAGTCTGAACAGATTTCGTGATCTTCTATCATCAGATTTGATGATTAGAACACAAGGCAGGTTGGAGATCTAATGACAAGAAAACAAACAGGCGGCGCTTTTATCTACAGGAACTGGGGTTACAACTAATCAAACCAAATGTGGAACATGGTGCTGCAAATATAATTGGACTGCAGAATAATATCATTATGTCAATGGAAGCCATCCTCAAAAAGAAAATCACAAAAACAACGCAGAAATAGCAGCAGCTATTAGGGAAACGGAGATGCCATACATGTAGCAAATAGTTTTGCACCAAGAGTGAAAAACTAAATAAATTAGGAAAAACAACCATTATTTGTGGAAAATGCTACTTGTATGTGTGTGGAAAACACAGTCAAAAGACAAACACACGCTGTGAGTGTGTGAATGAGGTTGATAAGTCTGAATGAAGATGTGAATAATGCATAAGAATTTGTTCAAGCATTAACTTTCAATAATTAATTTAATTTGACAATTTTCAAGATATAAAAAATATTTGTTTCTCAATATACATTATTTCTTACTTAATTCATTCAATACAGAAATAATACTTACGCAAAAATTGTAAATACAACCATAAAGCTAAAATATAATGGTGGACATTAATTAGCCCTCCCTTGGTCCAGCGTGTTACTAAAAAAAGCTTGGTCCATCTAGGGTTAAGGTGATATTAGTGAGCAACTTCCTATCATCAGAATATTAAATTATTTTCTCGAAATCTGCTGAAGCTATAGAGCTGACATTTTTACAACACATGGGCACATATCTTTTGCTTATGATGTAACAGTAGTTGCTTTGTTAATTCATTCCCTTACAAACAATTTCCATGCGAATATTTTCAAAATTTTCAATACACTATCTTCAGTAATACGTATTTACGGTATATTAGATTTACGAAAACAGTCTGTAGGGTTACTAAATAAATAGGCCTATATCTGAAAATTTCACTTTTCTATAAAAATAAGTTGAGAAAATATCTCTTTTGAATAAAAAATCAAACTTGTGAAAAATGAGCTTTAAAATTAAAACTTAAATTCTTATAATGCACTTATACTTCTCAGACAAATCTAAAAATTAACATGGATACAATTTTAATAAGTTCTCTTTCCTTTATCCATTGAATCAGTGCTGGCCATCCCTGTATATAGCTCGACCAAGCGTCATATACCACCTCTTTGGATGTCTCTTTCCTTTTCGCTGTAAAGCGCTCAGGCTCTCCTGAGCTCTAAAGCGCGCGCCTGCTCCTATGACCATCAATTGACATGACTGGCGAGTGAATTTAATTTATTTGCAAATTAATATTTTATAAAATGAAATTAAATCCGTCAGCCGACTGCTGATTTCACGTCCACATGTCTCATCAGAGATGAACGATCATCCAACAGGTACAGTGATAGCGTGTGGTCAGCACAATGGTCCTCGTTCATAGAAATAAACATACCAAGAACAGTACAAAGAAATACGTGAAGAATGACAGAAGCAACGATGTTAGGATCATATTTAAATTACGGAACTGATCATAATGTTAGAATAAATGTATATATAGTACTTAAAATATTGTTGTATATTATTTTATTGCAAACTTACGACAAAATACGTGAGGCAAGGGGAATAATGCCAATCGAGGTAATGACGCCAACTACTCATATTTCACACAGTTTTCAAGAAATTCAATAGACGACACACACTGCACCTGTAGTCAGAACAGCAAAAACTCGTACCTTAGGCCGTCATTCTTGAGGCCCATGAGTTAACATGCAGTACCATTTTTGGAACGCTTCTTCTAAATTTTCAAATGTAAGTAAAATTCTATTCTGACCATATAATAAGATCGTAGTACAATGTTAGTGACATTGACTCACAGTAAACTTTATGCACTTCCTTAACCTTTACAGGCGATTTGTATTGTATTGTATTGCACTTATTAACATTCCATGGTATTCACACATTGCTTACAGCTAGAATATGGAACAAGTCAAAAAAACTTAATACTATTATAAAGTCTTAATTTATAGTCACAGTCTAGATGAAATATATACAGAAGAGATTTACAATATAGTCTACTAGTACAACACGAAGTTTTAGTATCAATTTCATGAAGTGTTATTGAATGTCATAAATTCACCTACAGAATAGAAGGCGTGAGAAATTAGGTACTTCTTTAATTTGGCTCTAAATAATCTTATGTTTTGAGTTTAATTTTTTTATATCGATAGGGAGGCTATTAAAAATTTTTACTGCCATATACCGCACTCCTTTTAGATAGCACAATAGACTTGTCGATGGAGTATGAGAGTCATTTTTGACGTGTATTTATGCTATGAACTGTTGAATTAGTTACAGAGATTTCATGATTACATACGAGGAAGATTATTAATGAAAAGATATACTGACAAGCCATGGGCATTATTTGTAGTTTTTTTTAAATAGTCCTACACGATTCCCTACATTTGGCACCTACTATTATTCTAATTACTCTTTTTTGTAATAGAAATATATTGTTACTATCTGTGGAATTTTCCCAGAATATTATTCCAAAACTCATTACCGAGTGGAAGTATGCAAAGTATATTGCTTTTAAGGTATTGATATTTACTATCTTTCGCATAGATGTAATAGCAAAACAAGTTGAATTTTGTTTGGGGGTAATTTCTTTAATATGATTTTTCCAATTTAACACATTATCGATTTTTAAGCCAAGAAATTTGGTTGTTGTTGTTGTTTCTAATAGGGATCTATTTTTAATTATTGCGCTATAAATTTGCGACGTTGAATTTGGACAGGATTTAAATTGAATTATGTTAGTTTTGTTACAATTTAATACCAATTTATTGACTGAGAACCTTTTCAGGGAAATCTGTAATTTTATCCAAGATTGAAACAAATCATCAGGGGTCATAACTCCATGTTTTGGCTGTGAAAGTTTTATAAATTGATGTAGTTCAATATTCTGCTTCTTTATGTTATCAAGTGCTGAGAAAACCATACTTCTTACTACGTATGCCAAGAGTTCTTAAGAAGAAGAATCAAAGTACAGCGTGGCCCGAAGAGGTGTTTACAGCTGCAGTCAAAGGGAAAATTTGTGTATCCAAAGTTTTCCTAAGTAAACAGAAAGTTTAGTTTAAACATCACTGTTCTTGGTTCATTTAAAACAAAATGTTCGACTTCTTTCAATTCTAAAGTGTTCCTAATTTGTGACCGATAATATTTCAATTTCCATTGACAATTCGACTGAAGTTTTCAGAAAGCTGAGATAATACTGCATCTTAATAAAACTTATTGTATAAAGCTGATTTACGTCATCTTTTGTTATATTTATGTACCATGGCGTTATGACTCATAGGCTATAATACCCACAACGCCAAGTTGCAGTTTAAGACAATATATTCCTTAATTCCTTTTATAGCCTACTTTAATTTCTGACAAATCACCACTTTGTACATTTGATAAACATGTCTGGCTTTGTAACTGTGAGTTTATATCTGAACAAAACAGCATTACTTCTCCTTGAAAAATACACAAACGTTAACAGGACGTCATTCCTCCAAGGTAACACGCACCCACGCGCGCACACACACACACACACACACACACACACACACACAATAGATTCTCGATTATCCGAGGTAACGTGAACTAAAACTTCCTCGGATATTCCAAACGCGGATAAAACGGATAGTTACTGAAAAACTGTTTTGATTTGAATTTAGGCAAACTTTGTAGGCCTACTTAATAGAGTAAATAGAATGAACAAATCAGGTTAGGCGTTTAAAAAATAGAGTGCGTTTAGGTACATTTAAGAATGCAACTAACCTGCAATACTGTATAGTATTTACAGCAATTTATTTTTTTTATCGGGATCGGATAACACGGAACTTCGGTTAATCGAAACTCGGATAATCGAGATTGTATTGTATACACAGGGTTAGTTAAAAGTCTCGCACCACCTAAATAACTTTTGAAGCATATAGTTTAGGGTGATATGAAACTTGGTATGTGAGGATAACCATACACTAAGAACTCAATAATGGTATTCCCGAGTTTTTTCTACTTCCGGTTTAACCGAAAGTAACTCCAACTCTCTTATTTTAAATGGAACACCCAATGTATTTTTCTATTTTTGAATAGTGCTCATTAAGAGCTTTTCAAAAAGTACCCACACTCAATACTTCTGTAGAAATTCAGTGTTGCTAAGTCAAGAAAACAGAAAAGTATATCGAATATTAAAATAATGCAATTACTCCTTCCTTAACAAAAACAAGTCCACACCTGTGGAGTAACGGTCAGCGCGTCTGGCCGCGAAACCAGGTGGCCCGGGTTCGAATCCCGGTCGGGGCAAGTTACCTGGTTGAGGTTTTTTCTGGGTCTTTTCCTCAACCCAATACGAGCAAATGCTGGGTAACTTTCGGTGCTGGACCCCGGACTCATTTCACCGGTATTATCACCTTCATATCATTCAGACGCTAAATAACCTAGATGTTGACACAGCGTCGTAAAATAACCCAATAAAATAAAATAAAAAAACAAAAACATAACAAAGCTAGCTCACCTTCTAAATTATGTGTTCAAATTGGTAGCCCTCAGATGCTTTACAATGTGTCACTCGAAAATAGAAACCATTTAAGGAATGATTTAACCAGGCTGTAGGAATATCTTGCACCACTACCATTTTTATTTAGCAACACTGAATTTGTACAGAAGTATCAAGTGTGGGTACTTTTTGAAAAGATCTTAATGAGCTTTATTCAAAAATTAAAAAAAATATATTGAGTGTTCCATTTAAAATAAGAGAGTTGGAGTTACTTCCGGTTGAACCGGAAGTAGGAAAAACTTGGTAATACCATTATTGAGTTCTTAGCATATGGTTATCCTCACATATCTAGTTTCAAATCACTGCATCGTATGCTTCAAAAGTTATTTAGGTGGTGCAATAAAGCACCACTTCGATACACATTTCTGTTTTCTTGACTTAGTAACACTGAATTTGTACAGAAATATCAAGTGTGGGTAATTTTTAAAAACCTCTTAATGAGCTTTATTCAAAAATACAAAAATTTTATTGGGTGTTCCATTTAAAATAAGAGAGTTGGAGTTACTTCCGGTTAAACCGGAAGTAGAAAAAACTCGGTAATACCATTATTGAGTTCTTAGCATATGGTTATCCCCACATACCTAGTTTCATGTCACTGAACCACATGCTTCAAAAGTTATTTAGCTGGTGCGGGACTTTTAACTAACCTGTATATTGTTTAGATGATTGTACATGCAATGAGTGAAAAAGGAATTTGAGAGACATCAGTCGTGGCATATTTCAAGGTATTGTGTCAGAATTTGTCTACCAGAACAGGAGGAAATCACAAAAAGACCAATTTTTAATAATAAGTTAATAATTGCTGACTCAGACAGACCCACCGGTCTATGAAATATGAAGACAATGCAGCTTCTTCGGTCATGTCTTTGGTTTAAAAGTTGGAGGCAGATAACACAGAACTTTTTCAGAACTACTGAAACATTAATGTGAGAAAATTTTTGAGGTAATGAATACAAAAGCGAGAAATTCCTGAAATGGCTTCTCTTTCAGAAAGTAGGTTAATTAAAATAAGCATTTTCTATGCAGTAGTTATTACACGACGTGGTAAAACAAGGGAACACTTAAAAGAGATTGCATGTCCCTGCTTATTTCTTTTTTGAGGTAAAAGCGTGCTATAGACCAAGAACTCATCAATCTAAGGAAACCTGAGGTTGCCCTTGGTGCCGGACAACGCTCTATATTGACAGGAAAGAAGAATGGTTGATTCCACCCTACCCATCCACAATCTAACTCTGCATCCGACAACCCACAAACGTACTTTAAGAGGGAAGACCCTTGAAAGAGAGTGAAATGAATGTGACAGCAGAAACGGAGCTTCCTGAGAGACGTCTTACTCCGAGAAATGCAACAATACGAAGGCTGATACTCGACTTAACCTGTCAAGTTCAAACACATTCTTCATCCGCGATGTTTTTCTACCGTTATGTTACTCTCTCATTACAACAAAATAGTTTGAAAATGTATACTTACAGTAAGCTTTTATGGAACATACGCTACTTTTTTTTTCTCTAAACTCAGCCTGCAAATAAAGGTTATATTATTTGTATGCTAACAGATTAATGACTAGGAGTCAAAGTTAATGGATGGAATTTTGCAGTCAACTGGTCAAATGAGTCTCTAATTAACGGAATTTCAGAATTTTAATTTAATAAATAATATCATTGCCATTATCTACATGAAAGGCATGACACAGCAAACGTCAGTAACAAAAAAAAAAATTTAGCATATGTGTTTTACACTTGTTTAAAATGTCAGAATTATTCATTACATAAATCTACAGTGTAGACAGAAAAGTTACCTTTTATCTGTATATAGAAATTCTGTAATACAATTGAAGGGTCGAAGGAAAGAACAAGCTAAGTAACTTTTTGTTTACTTTTGTTTTCTTTTTGTGCCATATGCTAGCTAACAAAATAAAGCATCTTTCTAGTAAATCAGAATGGCAAAAATTCTACATCGTAACAGGTAACTTCGGTCAGCGCGTCTGGCCACGAAACCAGGTGGCCCGGGTTCGATTCCCGGTCGAGGCAAGTTACCTTGAGGTTTTTTTCCGGGGTTTTCCCTCAACCCAATACGAGCAAATGTTGGGTAACTTTCGTTGCTGGACTCCGGACTCATTTCACCGGCATTATCACCTTCATCTCATTCAGACGCTAAATAACCTGAGCTGTTAATAAAGCGTCGTAAAATAACCTACTAAAATAAAAATAAAAAACAAGGTAACTTAAACTAAATGAGATGTAAACTAACAAGGTATTAAAGTTAAGAAATTCCCACCACTAAAACAAAAAAAACGACTAAGCATGTTCTTTCCGTGGATACTTCAATTGTGTTTTGCTTTAAGACACGAGTATCGGAATTACATTTCACTTCAGCAGAGCTTTTACTAAGGACAGTTCAATTCAAAGCGTAGTTTCTATTACGTCACTTGAATAAATAATCATTATCATTAACAGTATAATTCAGTTAAGCGCAAATATTATACAATTTTCTGTAAAATTAATTTAAATATAGAAATCTAAATATTATTAGTAGATGATTTTAATGAAATGCAACAATAGCATGATAGTTTCCAAAAAATTTATTAGATTAATTTTAGGATTATTATGAAAATACAGTAAATAAAATAATAGTACATTATGCAACGAGCTTATAATGATAGTAATTAAGACGCGAGGATGTTTATGAAACGAGCGCAAGCGAGTTTCATAATTTTCATACGAGCGTCTTAATTACTATTATAGGCAAGTTTCATACGACTTTTTATGCTCGACCATATTTCTAACTTGAAATTATTCATAAGTATTCATGTAATTCTTACGTGACTGAGGAGCGAACTGCCCTTGTGCAATCTCGCAAATTGTGAGATGTGCGCAGACGCGAAAGTATTGATTTTTTCCGGGCAACGAATGTCGACTACCTTGATCTAGAGAGTAAGATAAACGTTAAACTTGATATAACCTTGAAACTGAATTCGACATTGAAAAACGAGATAACAAATTGAATTTATTTGAATATTATTTACAATTAACGCTAATTATTATAGTAATAGAACATAACCTTCTGCGACAATATTGGATTTCCAGCCTGCGTGACGTTTTGCTAGTTGTCTTTCGATTGCATATCGAATAATCAAAAACTTGAACTTCAATGAATAGGTGTACTTTAATGACGTGCATTAAAGGACTGCTACCAGGTGTATAATTACTATATAATGCCTCACTTTGACTATTGTGATGTTTTATATAGTGACCTAAGTGCTGAACTTTCTCAAAAACTTCAACGTGTACATAATGTCTGCGTCCGATTTATTTTCAATATCCGCCGACATGATCATATATCGGAATATTTTCTACAACTCTTCTGGCTCCGCTTGCAAGATCGACGATTAGTACATTCTCTTTGCCTGCTATATCGAATTATACATGATTCCACACCCAACTACCTTGCCTCTCGGTTTACTCTCCTAGCTTCACATCATAATCGTAATACACGTTCACAGCACAATCTATTGCTATCAATACCACGACATCAGACATCTCTGTACTCAAGTTCTTTCTCAATAGCCATGGCCCGCTCATGGAATTCGCTGCCGCTGGAAATCAGGGGTAGTCTTAGTCCCCAGTTGTTTAAAATTAGGTTGTTTAGAAATATTTTAGATGCACGGACCTAGTTTTTAGGTATAATTTTTATTTCTTATTATTATTATTATTATTATTATTATTATTATTATTATTATTATTTTACACAGTCATTACTTTATTTTTCCATTAACGCTAATATCTAGGTAATTGTCATTGCCTCAATGTAACACGTGCTGTGCTGATCATACTAATTGTACTATTCCTTTAGTTGTGAGATTATATTCATATGTACTAATTTTTTTTTCTTTTAACTTAATACTTGTATACTAGAATGTATTTTTCTGTTTGTAATTATGTATTCAGTCTCTTTTTTCTTATTACATACATATTTTTTTATTATTGTTATTTCAAAGTTAATACTGATTGTGTATATGTATTCAATCTCTCTTTTCTACTTAATTATGTTTATTTTTATTTTTAAGTTCATATTTATATACCGGTATGTATTTTTTCTGCATGTGATTTGATCCTGGTTGAGTGGAAGAAAAGGCCTGATGGCCTTAACTCTGCCAGGGAAAATAAAACTATTATTATTATTATTATTATTATTATTATTATTATTATTATTATTATTATATTTCGGCATGGTCGAGCATAAATACATTTTTATAATTATTATTCCTATAATATTGTACTTTAGTACAGAAATAGAAAAATTGTTACTACGGTACTCAGTGGAGTATAAAGCTTACTGTGAGCAACGTTTATTGCAACACTTAATGGCAAGGAAGAAGTATAAGATTTCTGTTTTATTAAATTTGAGCACAGAAGTGTAATAAATATTGTTACTAGATTATTTCGTACGAATGTAACTAAATTACAAATTTGAAATTTAAAGCCTAAAATAACACGATTATTATAGTTAATGTAAAATAATATATGCCTGTTAACTATATTTCGATGGTCTAGAACAGTGATCTTCAACTCGCGTATGAACGGGCGCGGGCAGTGCTTGGCTGATGCTAGCTTATTGTAGCGGGCAGAGACTCTTTAAGATTAATACAACTGAGCCAAATCTCTTTTGGTCTTGAATGGCTGAATAATTAATTCCAATAAAAACATGGCATATTATAATCACCGTCATCTGAGTTGCATTCCAGGTCATCATTGTCCACTTCTTGATCGAAGGACAGAATGACTGGCGGGTACATATCCATCCTTTCACGGGGAAGCTCTGGAGAGCAGTCGTTTATATTCACTTGTAATAAGTAAATATTGTGACAGCGACGTGAGATTCGAACTCACGACCAGCGTCCCGCGAGAGAGCATATCGCGCGGGCTTCACGGGGAAAGGGGAAAGGGGCCTACACGCGAGGGGAGGCTGCGCGCGCAGCTGCTACTTAACGCAGTGAATATGGAACGACCTTCCCGACTATTCCAGAAGTCCATCGAAGTGGAGATATCGAGATAATTCTCTACACACCTGTAGAAATTTCTCGCAACTATGATTTTGCTATAAAAGAAGAAGCGCCAGCGAACTCGAGCAGAGTTTTCAGTTATTCAGTCAGTGAGTAAGCCAGAGCAAGCAAGCCAGACTTGTGTGCCGGAGTTCGACTCGACTGTGCGTCCGCATCTGCGTCAGCATCCGAAGGCCTGAGTTCGAGTGCAGTGGACCGCAGTTGGAGGGACCCGAGTTCGAGTACAGTGAACTGTCTCTGAAGGTCTGTGGTTCGAGATACTGTGAACTCGAGTGACTGAGATAGAAGAACTGTGAACTGAGAACTGGTAGTTCTGATCTGTAAATACTACTGTGTAAATATTAGTTAAGATTAACAGTTCATTGTTGTGCGTAATAGTCCAAGTAAGTTGTCATTGTCGTCGGTGGAGTGCTATAACGAATACTGTGTTGAGTGAAGATCCAATTGTTGACGAGAGCGTTTAAGGTGGATTGTAGAAAGGAATTATTGTGGTGAATAAATTACATTGTTGTTACTAATAAAATTTACAATATTATACACTAATACAGTACAATTCTCTAAATACATCTGTAATATATTACCTGTATCTATTATGACAAATGAATTAGTCATAAACAGAAGAAATGCAACAACACTCTGTAAACAAAGCACTTGTATTAGTTTGCCTCTCAGCCAAACAGGGAGCAGCACTGACTTGAACTGCACTTATATCAAATTTCCTCTGAACACAAGCAACATTAAGGATTTAGAGTATACACTTATCTCACTTTTTATAAAAAAAAAAGGTCACTCTTACCATTTTGCTTCTGAGTGCCTCATTTCTAATTAAAAATAGGCAGGTATGGGACAGTTCCTGAAAGTAAAACCCATGTGGTATTACTACATGTTAGGAACTGAAGTAGTCTGTAATGCATTACGTGTTTGTTGGACAGAGTAAAATGTTCTATGTCCTCATCTTTAGAATAAAAGTTGCTACTCATAGCCGCAGTGTTCTAAGTCCATCACCATAAGTCCTATATTTCCTATGCTTATAAATTATACTAATATTTTGTTTATTAATACGCTTTACATATGCAATAGAACTTACGAAAGAAATATGGTCGACGTAGAATTATAAACAAAAACAAATTGATTACCACAAAACTTTAACAGCTTGTATTGTAAACTAAGGTAAATAGGACTCAGAACAATATGGTTCTAGACCATTGAATTTCTCTTGAATGATACATTTCAAAATTATTACTCACGCCCCTGAAGATTGCTCCACACAGCGTCACTCCTCACACTAAAGGAAAACATCTCAGAGAAGTTCTCAGAAAACAATCATTCCAGTCATGGTGCCAGCTCCCACATAAAGGCAAAGGCGTTTGTACATTTGAAGAATGCCCCAAAGCCAACTCCTGGATCTCCTCTAAAAAGTGTCTTTCGTCCTCGGAATACATCAATGCCATCAAGATGTCTTGCAACGTCACCACAGTGAGATCTGTCCCTGGCAGAACCTTCAGTACTACCCGTTGTCGCCATCCCAGCTGCAGCGAGACTGAAACACTTGGCCACGTGCTGGGTTTCTGTAAGAAGGGAGAGCTACTGCGTAACAACAGACACCATCGTGCCCGTACAGCAATTGCCAACCTGCTAAGAAACAGAGGATGGGAAGTACATGAGGAGATTCATTGTGTGTCTGAAGATGATTCTCATAGAAGAGTCGATATAATTGCCATCAATAGAAGAACCCAGAAAGCGATGGTCTTAGACCCTACGATTTGCTTTGAACGAGACACGAATCAAGCACTGCAGATTAATGATGACAAGCTAGCTAAATATGTACCTTGTCTTCCATATCTCAGTGAAAAATATGGCATTTCGCTTTACAACTGGGATGTTGCAGGCTTACTATTTGGAGCGAGGGGTTGTTTACCAAAATGTACATGTAATATCCTTAAATCCTTTAAAATTCCCTTTTATGAGGTTCAGAAGATTTTAATGGAAATTCTGAAGGCCTCTCTTCAAATTCTACACTATCATCTATATGTCAACACGTAAATTTTTGTTTTAATATACAAATCGAATCACTACTTTGCTCGTTTCATTTCCCTTTATCTTTTATGTTTGTTAATTCCGGATCCCAGTGGCCAACCTCTCTTGAGAACGGATGATTTGAAATAAATCTTAGTAGTAACTACTTAACAAGTATTTGAATATTATCTTCCGTTCTAAATAAATATTTTCAAAATACTTTAGTGACTTACATTTAAGACTGATGGCTTTGGTTATAGTATTTATTATATTTGTTGTTTTATGTATTTTTCAATACTTGATGTTTATCTGGAGGGAATTTTGTGTTAATTTGATGAATTTAAATTAAACAAGTCCATTCCAAATCCAGAACACTTAAACGTTACATTAAAACTTCAGGAATACCGTGGAAAAGTCAGGTAGTTGTATTTAATACTGAGAAGAAACTGTGTGCGCCGCCTTGCTTTGTGGTAGAAATTATTCTGCAATGTACGTACGTATTCCGATTTACAGAATTTCCAGTGAAAATGTGAAAGGCAAACTTCTGAATTTTGAACGCTATCCGTCTTCTTTAACCACACTAGCGATGTCAGGGGTTGCGTCTCAATGAATAATTTCAATATAATTCTCAAGAAAGTTTAGTTATGAATATTCTACGGTTTCCCCTTTCAAGTTGGCAGCCCTACATGTGCTTCAAGATCTCCACAACACTGCTGCTAAGAACGTGATGCGGCTTCTAATTCTCAGAAATTATCGACTTCATCAGTCATGCTAAATCCGGAACATAATTCAGACAGGAGTTCACAAATAAACACCAACAAGACTTACTTCCGGCAATGGAATATGACGACAATACTCCCTCAGTTATCTTTTATTCGATGTAATTATGCATGAAATCATGTTGAAGCTTAAAATACAACAGAGGCAGAAGCTGGGAACAAAACAGATCTTAATCATAATCCGTTGATGTATTTCTTTCCACCAAAAGCAAAAGAATAATTTCAAAATCCTCTTGCATATTAATATCCACTGAAAAAAATATAATACAATTTTGTTATTCCAGGTTTAATTTGTAATTCAGTAAATATAAAATATTCTTTGTTTTTCTATGACTATTACACTTTTACTACGTCATACTACTTTTGACCAATAAAACGGTACGAAAGGACGTCTTTCAACCAATCATGGCTGCTTATCGCACAATTTTATCGCTTCCCTAGCATTTGTTTATTTTTATCACTACCCTAGAATTTGTTTCTTTGTTTGCCAACATTTAAAATTACACTGGTCTGGACATCAAAAAACAGAAAATTACAAACCACTCAAGTCGATGCACAGCACTTTCAAATATGACTCGCATTGGCATCCAAGAACAAGAATTAATAAAGATCACTGGTCATATATGAAGAGCACCATTCGGAAATCCTGAATAAGTTGAGGGATTCACCATGCACATGAACGAGTTCACTTCCTTTACGCACACGTCCAATAAAACATCAGCTGAACCACCAACCACTAAAACATTGAAATTTGAAAATTGTACTTTCAATAACTGTTTCTTTTAAAATTATTCATGTTTATTTTTTATTTCATCATCCCTAATTAAAACTTTTCTAACACTTGTTTATATTATTTTGGTTATGTTTGTTATAGCTTCTGCTATATGATATTATGGATAGTTACGTATCTGAGAATGTTTAATACTAAGATTTATTGAAAATCATCCGTCAAGTGACGTTGGTTACTGGGATGCGGATGATTGAAGTGGAATGCAAATGTTTTAATAAAAATGAAACTGAATCATAAAGCCTTCTTGGCTAGTAACCGTATACAGAGTTCAATGAAGATTCCATAGTTGGCACACATGACAACATCACATAATCATAACACACCACTGCCATCTAGCATGCATCTAGCGTAATCTTTGTAATGTTGAGACGGTACAATAATACATTTGAAGACAGTTGTATTTTCGTAAGTCAATTAATATTTTATTGTATTGGAGTACTTCGTAACTTCTGATCTTTATACACTTTCTTCTGATCATGTAATAGTCAATTAAATCCCACTCGATTTTTGATTTTCTCTAGATAAATCGAAACCTCTAGTGAGATTACTGTTGATAAATTATCTAGCTTTCATTAGTCAGGTAATCTTTTCGTACTTTGATTTTTATTGTAATTTTAATTGTAAATTTAATACTAATTGTAATTTTATTTGTAATTGTAATTGTAAATTTAATATTAATTGTAATTTTATTCTTCATATTATAGTTGCAATCTCCTGGTAGAGGGCAGAGAGGGCCCGACGGCCTTATCTCTACCAGGTTAATGTACATACATACGTACATACATACATACATACACACGTACGTACGTACATACATACATACATACATACATATACATACATACATACATACATACATACATATACATACATTACATAACCAAAATAAAAATTGAAGAAATAAATTAATTTGGACATACAGAAATCAAATATTCAAAATTCAATTATATAAATGCGTACACACACACATACGCACAGTCTTATTGTGGCATATTATTATGAGATTGTATGTTGGTCTCATACTAAACATATGAATAAAAAGGTTTGAAATGGAAGTAGAATTTAAATCGATACGTATCGAGATTCCTGTGACGTGGTATATAAACACAACACGTATCTCAATGTCTGTTCTGTACCGAGAAAAGACGGGGAATCATATTTATAATGGACAAAAGTAGATCAACTCTGAGCTTCATTCGAATCTAGTACCTTATTTTCGCTGAAATGTTAAAACTCTGAGCCTACTCCGTTGTAACTCTACGCAGCCAGGAATATTCTGGATACAAAAGCAGGAAGAAAAATTACTCAACACAATGAACATTTGCCGCGTAAGAAATAAATGAAGTATGACACTTTATATTCTTGTATGTTTGCTACTGTATTAATACACTTTTGCACTCAGCGCCAGAGTACTTGCGTTATTCTATTGTTTCTCTCGTTTATCGTTTACACAGTTACGTTTTACACCAGCATGTAGTATAAAAAGTGTAGCCTATGCTATTTGCATTTCTCTGTTTATTAAAGCTATTTCACTCGAACGAGCAGAACAACAGAGAATTCAATTTCTCTATTTCTGTGAAGTGATGTTGGTAATTCAGCAGTAGCATTGCATGGCAATATTTTTAACAAGTTCTCTTTCTTTGCTTTGCGTTGTGTGAGTGAATTTTCTTGCGCTGGTCGCTTCCATTCTCATTGTTATTTTAAGATGATGTGGAGAATGGAAAGTGAACAATGATGGAAAGCCAATGGCTAAAGTGCTCTCGTGTTTTCGTACTGCGATTTCGAAAGCTTCTCCGTGTGGACAGTGCAGGACAAGCAATACTTTCCTTCTACCTCTATAATCTATCGCCAAGACTTTCATACCTTACAATAAGAAACTCACTGTTACGACAAACCAACTGACTAAAATGAGTAATATAAAATGTTTTAAATTTGAAACTTTAAATCTATTTACTTTTTAAAGGGACACTAGGCCTATACTGAAATTTCTAACTTTAATATTTTTAAAACTAAATTCACAAAACATTTATCACTAGTATATAGCTAATAATAACGCATGTACGAAATATCATCCCTCTATGATAAGTTGTTTGCATTTTATTAGTAACTTAATAAAATAGTGTGTCGCTTTATATAAGAAGTTCCTTGCGCCACAATTTACGTTATTTTTAAATGATGATGATGATGATGATGATAATAATAATAATAATAATTATTATTATTATTCTTTATTTATACTGGCAGAGTTAAGGCCATAGGGCCTTCCCTTACACTCTATCAGGTCACAAAGTATACAAGCAGTTAAAATTTAACAAAAAGTTAAAGAACAGAATACTAACATATTACAAAAAATAATAATAATAATGTCATAATAAAATCGACAATAAACAACATGAAAATAATATCATAATAGAAAAAAAGAAAGTAAAATACATTAGAACATAGTGAAAGCAACTCATTTAGTACAAATGCTTAATATGGAAAACGTAAGGTAGAATATAACAAAATGGAATGTAATAAAATAATAAAAAAGAAAAGAAATACGAAAATTAAATAAAATTCACAATAAAAAGGCTATGATAATAAATTCATCAGCTGATAAAGAGAACAAAAAGGGGAAAGGAAGGAAAGAAATATATAGCCTATATTTTTACAAAACTATCGCAGAGAAAAGGGCTTATAACTGAAAGGAATCTAATTCAAAAGTGCAATTTTAATTTATTTTTGAAACTAGACAATGTCCGACAGTCTCTGACATGTCGTGGTAGAGAGTTCCAGAGATGAGCTGCAGAGACGGTGAAAGATGAAGAGTAGAAGGATGTTCTGTGTTTAGGAATGGAGAGTGTGATATGGTGTTGTGAGCGAGTATCTATTTCGTGATATGAGGACGAATGTTGAAAACGAGAAGCTAGGTAGCTAGTGTTAAGGCCGGTTTATTGTGAACCAGCCTTTAGAGGTTTGAAGAATATTGAAGAGTATTCAGTTATATGATTCTTTATACGTATATATTGGAACAAACGTGACTATTGGAATTTTCTGTACAGCTAACCGGTGAATTACTAGGAATTTTTTATGGCATAATATTTTTATTTTTTCTTCCATTGCACACATCACTGACTACTAACATTTGACTATCAGACGGTTTGGTAGTATGGAGAGAAAACTACGAAATAATTAATCTTCATATTTACGATGTTATCTTAAATTTTTTCGACACATTGCATAATTATGGAGATTGCGATATTTAACATAGCAGACCACAGGATTATGAATTTTCTATCATTGATATCATTCGGCCAATCATAAACTGCAGCTTAAACTTCATTGTCCACAGTTAAAAGAACTTCTTAAAGAGGTAAAGATATGGTAATCCGATGCGGTAATGCCTGATCTGTAAGGTGGATGATGAAACCCTGCCTGATAGATGAGGGAAGAATTGGCAGTGCGTGCCTCATTGTGAATGTGTCTGTTGCATAAATGAAGCGACACCATTGTCGAATGTTGTCTGTATCTATTAAATATGCAGTAGAATATAACGTTTAATCAAAACATCCTAAATTAACAAAATATTTTCAAACATATGTAAAACAGTAGGTATTACAGCTGGAAAACGATTTATGGTCTTTTATTAGCAGATTTTAAATTCTGTATAATGAAAAGCGTTGATAATTTTTCCAGCTTCCTATTGACAGCTGTGTTAAAAATATGCACTTTTGGACAGCAAAACAGATCGTAATGTTTCATAACGCCACAGACATAGCAGCTATTAACGCATTTGTGTAGTCGCTTGAAACAGTCCTGAAACTATGGGTAGGAAATAGTGAATATTTTTAGTGAATTAGGAAGACAACTTACTAAGTCGTAGGCCTACTTAAATTATAGGAATAACAATTTAGACACTCAAGCATTAAAAGCTCTTGTTTCTCGACAATAAAAAGTAGAAAATTCGTGAAAATAATACGGAGTAAAATGTTTGCTGAATGTCTTATTATAACAGCCTTGTCGAAAGGACATCAAGAGAGAGAGCGTGTACGGCAGAACTGGGCATAAGAAAGGAAGTGAAAGGGGCGGAGAAACCCCCGCCAATATCCCTAGCGCTTACAACGCCTTATAAACAAACGCAGAGTAAAGACTAGTTCACAATAAACCGGAAACGAGAATCGGAACGGAAACGAAAACGGTAAAATTGTTAAAATGTGTACATTTAAAAGTGAGCATTCACAATTAACGAAAAGCTTGCCGGAGCCCAGGATCGGGAACGGAGAGTTGGCCAAGTTTCAACTTTGGCGTTCACGTTTCCGATCACAGCCCACTAGATTCATTCTATTGCCATCTAAAAGCTATTTTGTCGTCACATATTTTGTAGCAAGAAGACCGTGACATAACCTATGCATTATTTTGTTCTGTGCTATGCATCATGGAGCAAGTTTTATTTGATAAGATTCTAATATTGAGTGTTGAGGGAAATCCTCACGTTTACGATAAGCGGCGCGCCTCGTATAAAGATGAGAAAATGAAGGAGAATACGTGGCTTTCAATAGCTGCATCTTTGAACACCGATCGTAAGTGAATCATATTTTATTACTGTATTGGTTGTATGACACACTACATATTCATGCTTCAATTCAATAACTACTGTTGTTTTCATTTTTGTTCTATTACAAATGTTTCTTCTCTAATTATTTTACGTTATGGTAGACTTAAAATAGGTTGTGATAATAAAGATGCATGGGCATATTTATAGTACCTTACCTAATGAAATGTTTCAGTTGAAATTTCGAAGTTGGTTAACCTGTGTTTATGATGGCTGCCTTGTACTCATGAGAGAACGCCATTGGTCAATTATACACAAATAACATCAGAATGCGTAATATCGACTTTACATATCGTTATTGACATGCATATCGATATGCATAGTCGTCTACGTTCTCGGGTTATTGTGAATCAAACATTTTCATATTCACGTCCTCTGCTACTCGTTTTCATTCCTTTTCTCGTTCCCGACTTATTGTGAACCAGCCTTAAGGCTCTGTGCATTAGTGGTGGATTTTAAGGCGAGCAACGAGAGACGAAAGTTCGTGAAAGCCTGATACAATCCGTCACTGACTTCCTGTCCGCTGGTACCGTACCAAAACATAACTGTCTCAGCCGGGGAAGGTGGAGTGGGACGTTAAGGGATGATCTGCAATGACTCAATCAAGTTAATAACGCCCAGAGTTGGTGTATGATATATGGGTCTATGGGGGGAGGGTGTAAAATTTGTAAGCAATTTTCTTTAGTGCCGTGTCTGTGGCTCAACGCTAGAAAGTTGGTCTTCCACTCACTCGGATCGGGTTCGATTCCCGGGCAGGTCGTGTTGGACAAAGCAGACGTTGCAGAGGAGTACTCAGACAATCCACCAACACTCTCCACTTGCCCCTCATTCCCCAGGTCTCATCTGCAATAATTAAAAGCAGTAGGCGTAGGCATAGCTCAGCCAGTAGCGCGTTTTTCTGCTTATCCGGAGTTGCGCTCGGATGTGGGTTCGAATCCCGTTGGAGTTGATGTCCTCGTTAGGTTTTTCCAATTGTAAGGCGAATGTCAGCTAATCTATGGCGAATCCTCGGCCTCATCTCCACAAATACCATCTCGACATCACCCATTCCATCGACGTTAGTTAATACAGCGTCGTTGAATAACCAGAAATAAAAATTTATTAAAAATAGGCTTGGGTAAAGTCTTGCAGGCAGCAAACTGAAGTTCGGACGTAAAAACAAATACTACCTATCACGCCTTCTTCCCAATGTACGATTAGCGTTGTTATCGCGATGTGTGAGCGTGTATATTCGTTCAAGAATGTTTAACAACGATTAAGCGAATTATTTCTGGAAAAGTATAGCGAGTGCACAGCTTCAGTATCAAAGAATTGCCGAATTTAATTATTTCAGTGGGACGAAAATTAATTAGATCCGAGATACGTTGTCCTTCAAGTTAATCTTCGACTTGCAGTTCTCTGCACGCTAGAGCTATCACAAATACGTGTTTTACTCGCCATTGCCGTTAGTCACATATCGGACAGAGATGGCGATTTTCGGAGCTGCGATTTTGTATCTGTACTCACGTGGGTCCCTATCACAACGGCATGTGACGTCCTCAGGTTGTGGATAGAGGAGACGGCCTCCAGATATGGAGGGTAGCTGCGAATATATTGAATAAACAGTCGCGGACAGCCGATGAAGGGTGGTCCTCCAGCTTGGGGGTTGGGAGAAGGGCTAAAAACCCATCACCGTAAAAGAACAGCTTGTTACGAAACCCCAAAATACAGTTATATTACCGGTTGTTCTGTATGGCTGTGAAACTTGGACTCTCACTTTAAGATAGGAACAGAGCTTAAGGGTCTTTGAGAATAAACTGCTTACAAAAATATTTGGGGCAAACATGATGTTACAGGAGAATGGAGAAAGGTAAGGCATTATATTCCTCACCTGACATAATTAGGAATATTAATTTTGCAATTAATTTTGAATAATTTTTCAGAAAAGTCTATGATATACAATACAAAGATTTATTTTCAGTCAATGACTTTACTTTCTATATGTGTAAGGTACAAGTCCTTATATTACATAATTTAATACTGTATTAACGTTTTCGTTGGTCATGCCGACATCATCAGATACAATATCATCCCTTAAATAAATACACGTGCCCTCCTAATCAAAATACAATATACAGTAATAAACATGAAAAATATTAAAATCAACATGGTTTGGGACATCAATATTTCTTTTCTCATGTAAATGTACCCTTATTGTCAATTAGTTAAAAACACAAACGTGTGATTACAATGCACATAAAGAAAATTTGCAGGTCTTCACTATGCAAAAATCTAAAATAGAAGGAATTCGTGTAAAATATTATGTGAAGAGATGCTTACAATTATTAATATAATTATGTTTAACTAATTTGCTTATATCCATATTCTTGTTATCCAGATATTATACGTCTGTGACAGATTGATGTATATACAATAAAATATATATGTTGAGATTGTACGTTGAAGCCTTAATTCATCAAAATTGTTAATGAAGATATTACAGCAGATGAAATATTTCTGTAATAGGTAGTCTTTTCATGTTAATTGACGACATCAACTTGAGCGTACAACTGTAACTGATTATGATCTGCAATCTAGGACAGAAGCGATGACAATAAATTTCAATTTTATCTATTTAGTTTAATCACGTAATTTTATCACTTCTGTCCTAGATTGAAGATCATCATCAGTTACAGTTGTACGGTCAAGTTGATGTCGTCAGTTAACATCAAAAGACTACCCATTACAGAAATATTTCATCTGTTGTAATATCAACAGTAGTAAATTATGTAATATAAGGACTTGTACCTTACACACATAGCCTATAAAGTAAAGTCATTGACTGAAAACAATTAATCTTTGTATTGTATAGGAACATTGAATTGAGACGTTTGAGATGGGCAGGGCATGTAGCACACATGGGCGAATCCAGAAATTAATGTAGAGTGTTAGCTGAGAGGCCGGAGGGAAAGTTCTTTGAGGAGGCCGAGACGTAGATTTAATTATGGTTCATTTAACGACGCTCGCAACTGCCGAGGTTATATTAGCGTCGTCGGTGTGCCGGAATTTTGTCCCGCAGTTCTTTTACATGCCAGTAAATCTACTGACATGAGCCTGTCGTATTTAAGTACACTCAAATGCCATCGACCTTGGCCGGGGTCGAACCCGCAACCTCGAGCACAGGATGCCAGCGATATACCGACTACGCTACACATGCCGACCCGAGACGTAGATGGGAGGATAATATTAAAATTGATTTGAGGGAGATGGGATATGATTGCAGAGATTGGATTAATTTTGCTCAGGACAGGGACCAAAGACGGGCTTATGTTATGGCGGCAATGGACCTCCGAGTTCCTTAAAAGCCATAAGTAAGTTACAGTCGAAACCAGTGACAAACCTATCAAAGCGACAAAATTGAATTAATCTGCTTACTTTGTATTGTATATGTTTGTATAGTCTTGGCAGATGAATTTTATATGCTTTAAATTGAATAGTAATCTGTATAGCTCTATTGATGAATTGTTTGTGTTTGTAATTTGAAGTAGTTTGCATGATATGTATTATCAATTTCTGTATATCACAACTGGTTGAATTGTTTATGCCTTAAATTTAATTAACTTACTTGTTTTGTATTATACATATAGCTCAACTGATGAATGATCGTTTGCGTTTGTATATTTAATAATCTGATTGGCTATGTATTGTATACTTTTAGTAGAGCCATCGATGTAGCTCAGTCGGCAGACTCGCTGAGCTGCTGATCCGGAGCTGCGTTCGGGCTTGGGTTGGATCCCCCTTTGGTCTCATTGAATGGTTTCTTCCGAGGTTTTCCCCAGCCGTGGGTCTGAAGCCGGATGGTCTATGGCGAGTCCTCGGCATCAACCCCTTTCATTTTTTTACCTGGTTGGGTTTTCCCCAACCAAAAGGCAAATGCCAGGTAATATTTTGGCGAATCCTTGGACCTCACCTCATCTCACTACATCTCGCCAAAATATTGTAAAACATTGCACAAAATTGTAAAAATTACTAAATTGTAAAACTGCAGAAATTTGTAGAAACTGTAATTGTAATATTGTAAAATTTTGACTTGTTCCACATCTTAAAGCTTCATTGCTCATGTAAGATCTATGGAATAAAATAAATAAATGAAAACAAAAATGAAGTAACAGGTCTGTAAATCACATTCCTCCACTAGTAGACTAATGTTTGAGAAAAGTGTGCTTTAGAATTATTTAAAATTCGGGGTGTACTGTAAGTGTACCATATCTGTCTTTAACGTTACAAAACGGGTCTGGCCTCATTAATGTCAAATCTGAATCTATTGAAGTCGATGCTCTCAAAATCGTTACCTGAACTCGGGAATCAAGTAAATTACATAGCCTACCTCACCGATGCAGTAGACGCTTCATTTTTTCTGTTACAACTGAAGTAATCTCCGATTTATAAGTCTGTGCATTATCCTGATGGAATCCCACATTCGAGTATGCATATTCAGATACTTTTTATTTAATTTCCCGAAGCAGGGGAGCCTACGGATTTCTAGCAATTCTAAATTACGCATTTTACTGATTCCTCAAGGGATTATTCGACGGTTTTTCTTGATCACGTCGTCAAACTTGTACTTCGTTCGGTGAAGGATGTGAGAACCGTTCTGCTCAAGCCAAGTTCACTCTTCTGGCTTTCATTACCTTTAGAAACTAAAACAAAACTTGTGGTAAATACTTCACTTATCATTTTGCAGATTTTAGTACCGTCTGGTAAACGAATACAGCTTTTTTAATTTCTGCTGCTACCTCACATTTAAAATCAATATAGGCTTTAATTAAAAATTTGAAATTAATTACACTAGTCAACAAAATTAAACATATTTTTTGTTAAAAGATAACGAATGGGTGATTATTATAGAATATTTTGTACTGATTTCAAATCTGTTTTCAAAATTTTTCTATCACCCAAGGTTTTTGAGTAATTAGATAAAATGTAATTCAAACTTTTGTAGTGATTATTACACTTTTACTACGTCACGCTACTTTAGACCAATAAAACGGTACGAAAGGACGTCTTTCAATCAATCATGGCTGCTTATCACACAATTTTACCGCGTCCCTAGCATTTGTTTAATTTTATCGCGTCCCTAGCATTTGTTTAATTTTATCGCGTCCCTAGCATTTGTTTAATTTTATCGCGTCCCTAGCATTTGTTTCTTTGTTTGCCAACATTTCAAACTGCACTGGTCTGGACGTCAAAAAAGCAGAAAATTACAAACCGTTCCAGTCGATGCACAGCACTTTCAAATATGACTCAATTTGGCATTCAAGAACAAGAATTAATAAAGATCACTGGTCATAGCTATGCATCTTCCCTGAAACCCTATTTACAAATAAATGAAGAGCACCATTCGGAAATCCTGAATAAGTTGAGGGATACACCATGTACATCAACGAGTTCACTTCTTTTACGCACACGTCCAATATAACATCAACTGAACCACCAAACACTAAAAACATTCAAATTTGAAAATTGTACCTACTTTCAATAATTGTTTCTTTTAAAATTATTCACGTTTATTTTTTTATTTCATCATCGTTTCTTGTTTATTTCATCATCCCTAATTAAAACTTTTCTAACACTCGTTTATATTATTTAGGTTATGTTATAGCTCCTGCTATATGATATTATGAATAGTCACGTATCAGAGATTGTTTAATACTAAGATTTATTGAAAATCATCTGTCAAGTGACGTTGATTACTGGGATCGGGATAATTGAAGTGGAATGCAACTGTTTTAATAAAATGAAACTGAATCAACAAAGTCTTCTTGACCAGTAATCGTCCACAAAGTTCAATGAAGATTCCATAGTTGGCACAACTGATAAGAAAACAGCTATTCATAACACACTACTGCCATCTACTAGCGTAATAATATTTATAATGTTGAGATGGTACAAATTTAAAGACAGTTTGGTATTTTCGTAAGTCAATTAATATTTTATTGTATTGGAGTACTTCGTTACTTCTAATCTTTATATACTTTCTTCTAATCGTGTAATAGTCAGTTAAATCCCATTCGAGTTTTGATTTTCTCTAGATAAATCAAAACCTCTAGTGAGATTACTGTTGGTAATACCTTGTAACATTTTACCTAAAATCATGTTTACTTATATGAAACGTGTATGAAATAGATTTTAGACTATACTTGGCTTGAGAAACATCTCTTTTGAGTGTCCAGGAGTACAATGCCAGAATATTTGAATTCCAATTTTCCTGGTAGCGCCTTTCCTTTCAGAAAAATCCTGAAGAAAACGCTCGCCACGAAGGTTTTGAGGGGAAAAAATAGATGAGAATCCAAGAAGTTATTTTGAGAGACATATTACACCACCCCATCACGTTATAGTTCTGAATCAACTAGCTGACAAATTCTCTGTAATCTTCTGAACTGTGGTTCCTAGAAAGTAAGTCTGTTGAATGATCCTTAGGTTCCTGGCATATCATTGGAACTGGAAAAGGTATATGACCGGATCCTTTCAGTCAACCAGTTAATAGAATTATGTAGAGCACAACAGATTTCAGGGGCCCAGTCCTGTTCTCCTCTATTTTGCATTGAAAATAACACTCGTAAGCTCTTTTAACTGGTGTAGTAAAATTCGCCTGTGTGCTTTCAAAGTTAACTAACCACAAACGTAACAAAAATTGCTTATATGATTTACACAATATTTCGAAGTTTGTTTCACTTTATAAGTTACTTTTACCATAATTAAAATTAGGACAAAGAAAACACAGGTTATGAAACTTGTTTCATGTAAGTTCCAACTCAACTGAGAATTAATACTAACTTTAACAGTCTAATGAAGAATAAAATTCGCCTTTATGAATTCTGACTTCACAGGCAATAATAAAATTATCTAAAGTTATAGGTCAATTGTTAAAGCAATAAAATGAAATATTTTCTTTCCATTAGTAGGCCCCTATGTTAAGGACTATACACCTACAGGAATAAAAATAAACTAATTGTCCTACAATTACAAAAAAAAGGTGGGTGGTAGAAAATTCTGACTTTATTTTTGGAATCAGCAGATGAAATTACATAAAAAACAGCAGAAATTGTACGTTTAACAAAATCGTTGTTGACCAGTGTTATTGTTAGTTAAGAACTGGAACTGTGGAGAGCTACTTGTATGTATTTATTTACACTGCAAGTGTGCAAGCACCCGGTGGCAGTGGTACACATAATAAAATCAATACACAATAAAATTACAATAGGCCTACACGTACAATTGATACACGATAATTACAATTAATAATAATACATAAAATAACCTAATTAATAAGTGAACCTAATTTTACATTACAATCTACATAATTATGTTGACTATACGTCCTACATAAGTTTCACATTGGTACTGATATAATCTTTCACTTTACGCTCATCTCACTCACTGTACTGGCACTATGACACATTTCACTGACACTATAAATTATCACTGGTCGAAACTATTCACTGCACTGTAAAACCTTAACTTCACTGACTCACCTCGCTTCACTGATACAACAGTTCAAATAAGACAAATAATTACACCCTTATGCATACTTATAAACAGAATACATTTAAACTAAACATTTCTAGTCTAAGACCCTCTTACACGCTATTTTTAAATAATTTACAATTCAAACCAAAGGAGTAACTCGTCAGGCTTAATAAATACGTGACACCTTAAAAATAAATGTCATCTTAATTAATTTACACTTTATACACAACTTTTTAAGTTATTCTTGAATCTCCTTACGGAAGGACAGGTAGGTCATTCCAAACATTTATAGTTCTATTTAAAAATGAGAATTTGCCTACATCCGTTTTCTGTTTCCTACATTTCATTTTAAAATCATGATCGTTCCTACCATAACCCAGCCGTTATGTCTACCCTTGTTTTATGACCTAGATGTGCTCTATACAATGATGTTATTCTAGGTTTTCTACGTCAAAAGCTAGTTTTTCTACGTCATTCTAGTTTTTCTACTTTTTTATACGATGACAGGAATAGGGGAAGTCACTGAATATCTATTATAAAGTAAGTATTATTAGTTGTTTTTATTATTAATTGTCATTATTGAGTGTAATTAGTTACCACTGCCACCAGGTATATACCCATTTGCAGTGTGAATACATACATATATGCATACATACATACATACATACATACATACATACATACATACATTCATGACGTAATACATTGCATGGTTGCTAAGTACCCGTTTCTAAGACAATGCTATTTTGTTGTTGTTTTGAAGCTTATTCTTACAGGTAGGCTACATTGTATAAAATTGTGTTGTGAAGGCGGTATTGACGTCATGCAATACTAGTTGCTAGGTAACCTCTTCTGGCACCAGTGACAAAATTAGGCCAATTGTACATGATTTGTAGCGTCATAACAAGCGTGTTTTAATGCTAGATTTGCATAAAGAAAATAATGAATGATAGCTGCATCATTGCTGACACGGGATGAAACATTTTTTAAACAAGCGCGGAAAAGAATGTGTTCGAATATGGATTTCTAACCAAACCTGTATCTATTCTGTCCCCTCAACTAGGATTTCCAGATGAATTTCGTAAGAACTAGGGAGAATTCATACCTCTTTAGCCAAAACGTTAGAAAATTGACTTGTGGAAATATTTCATATGATGTATTTTTTTGTATCTAATTAATTTGTGTAAAAAGAGAACTTTTTTAAAAACTTATTACAACATAAAACATGAATTTAGCACTTACATAAAATATCATTACCCCACAAATTCAGCTACTGTTTATATATCTCCGAAGATCGAGCCTCCCTTAACATTCTCAGATTATATTTGGCTGTATTACAAAATTTTTTACAACCAAATCTGGAATCAACACATTTTAGAACAGGGCTGGGCATTGAGAGCGGAACTAGTCTCTAAATGGGGACGCTTAATATTCATCCGTCACTGAATCGACGCTGCGCGGTGTTCGGCGGGAAAGAAAGGGGATGAAGAGAAATCATATGGCTCCCCGTGAGAGAGTAGAATCCGCTCTTGCTGCCCAGCCCTGTTTCAGAAGCTCCGACTTCATCAGAACGGTAGAGATCTATATCACTTCAATTTCATAAAAATGAAAAAAAAATATGCTTCGATTATATTCGACTTTGAGAGTAAACGATTATCGATTGATATGAACCGATACGAATTCCGGAGAGAATCTAAGGAAAAAAATTTGTGAATTTGTTTCATGTAATAGGGATGGAAAACTTAAAAATTTGTACAAAAAATTCACATGCAAATTAAAATAAAAAGTGAAATTTAGTATAAAAAAGGAGAAATCTGAACTTCAAGTAGGGAAGCGTGCAGCTCTGGAATGAAATATTCAAATATAGAGAAATCCATCCAAAATCATGATATCTGGCAACTCTATCAGCAACTGACACCAGGAGTGTGTAATAAGCAATCATTCACACTCTGTACATCTGTTATGTCACAGAAACGCTATCTCCTGTATATAATCTTTTTCAGCAAGGTTATGTCCCCTTAATTTAGAATTATACATCGTTTTGTATTTACGATAAGACTGCAAGGTCGTTTAACAGATCTCTCCGACTTATATGAAACACTTTGTATATGATTCCACGCTTTCTTGCGGATTTTCACATAATAACAGATTTTATCACAAGCCCATTATGAAGCCTTGCCCAACTTTACACACGCTAAGTATACCTCTTCATAGAACATCTTGTTATTCATCATCTTTTACAATATCCACCTCGCGTCAATGGAATTCCTTGTCACAAAGTATTAGGGGCTGCAAGACAATAAACACCTTTAAGAACAGCTTAAAAGATAACCTTATTAGCATTTCACTCCAATCATACTGATTTAAACTATCACTGACTACATTGTTACTTTTTTCTTTAGACATCATCCTGATTGTGCTGTATTTTAATTGTCTCGTAATAATCTCTTTCTATTATCTAATATTATTTGAAATATATTAACATTCTATGTATTTTAGTTTAATTCTGCTACACAGTTTATTTCAGTGTTTAATTAATAGTTCATAGTATTTTGTTGTTTAATTTGTAAATAACTTTTGTATACATGTAACTCTCATCTAAATCAAATTGTTGAATTCTTTGTAAGTTCATGCATATGTATATACACTTTTTGCTGGTTGAGTGGAAGAGAAGGCCTTACGGCCTTAACTCTGCCAGCTAAAATAAATCATTATTATTATTATTATTATTATTATTATTATTATTATAAACAAACTACATAGACATTCATGATTTGAGGACTGCATAACGTTAAGTAACACGGATACCAAATCGATAACGGACAGATATATATGTGTTCAACGCAGAACTGAACTCGTGACCATGGCTTTCAGTCCTGTACTTACGTAAACTCAATCAATAGTGTTTCTAGCTACAAACCTCGCGTACCAGAGTTCCCCTTCCGATATAATATTGGAGATCTATCTTCATCCCTATAGGGAGTCACACATGATCCCTGTCATGTCTGTGTCATATGCTGCCTCATGCTGACCACATAACCAGGTAGTCCGGCTATACAAGGATGATGACCTCAAAATATGTTCTCTTAAAAGAAGAAAACAGTTCAATAAGTATGCTATATTTTTTTTAAATAAAAGTAATAAAGCGGTTGTATTTGGTTGGTAATTACTTCGGGCCGAATTCAAGACAATACTTATAAACAAGTGCCTATATGTCTTTTAATACTTCCTTCTTATTACAATAAAATGTTTTCCGTGCACCTTCAATGATATATATATGAGTGATGAAAAATATTTGGAAATATATAGGCCTAATAAACAGTAATTTAAGAGACTCTTTCGGTTTAACAAATTAACAGTTGTAAATATTCCTGTCCTCTTGGTTGAGAAAGTGAACATAACCAACAGAGTCTATGAGATGATATTATCAATTTTTTGAGCCAAAAGAACGAAAATCTGGACAAGCAGACTACCGCTGCACCTCGTCCTGTACAGTAAACGATGGACCCACGTGCTTTTAGTGTGAGTGGCGTTAACGAAGGCAATCAAGCGACTTTTTCAGTCTGGAGTGTGGCATAAACATTGTCCCTTTCTAACCACTCTCCGTGACTTCTTCTGGAGCGTTAATGGTAAAAAAAAAAGTATCTCTTAATTGGAGAAATAGACTTTTCCTACAAAGCAAATAGTAAGTTAAATGGTTGGCCTATCATATAATTTGGTAAATATTTTCATAAATCTCTAGGATATTATCATCAGACATTCCTAAAATACAGGTTGGAGTAGAGAAATGGGAAATTTTTAATTAAAGTAAATGGCACGAATAAATCAGGGTTGAGAAAAACCCGGATATTTAAAAAAAGACCCAACCCAGTGGGTTTTACTGGGTTTTTATGGGTTTTCCTCTAATGGGTATTAAATAGTTCAATTTCGTGACTAAGTGATTCAGAACACCAACATATTCTAAGAACTACTTCATGAGCAAAAACTGGTAAATTAAATAAGCAAAGATTGGTAAATTATTATTAAATATTCTTAAGTTGGCAGCCTGCCCTTCCACTATCTTGCTAATATGTTAGATCCAAGATTCAGAGGGGTAAGAATAACTGCAGATCAAGAGGAAAGTGCAGAAAATTGGCTCACAGAGATTCATCCAGAGTGGGTGACAAGTGTTATGTCTTTTAGGATTGCTGATTCTGATTATTTTCCTGCTACTATGTTTTCTGACGCAGTTGTACAACAGTTCAGTCCAAAAAATGGTGGAAAATAATGGAATTGAAAACAACAAAAAAGGGGAACTTGCCAACAGGATTTATTAGCTTTGTGAAAAGTTTAATTCCTTGCCCTGCCAGCACTGCATCCATTGAGAGAATCTTCTCCACCTATGGGCTTGTTTGGTCAAAGTTAAAAAATAAGTTAGGAGAGGAAAAAGCTTAGAAATTAGTGAAGATCTACAGATTTCTGCATGTTAAGAAGGACTGAATTGTGATGTAGTTAATATTAATACCATTCTACAATAAAACACCGTGTTGATGAAAGTAATTTTTTCTTTATAATGAAACATTACCTAATTAATAACTTCTGCTGACAAATTGTTATAGTAAATAAATATGATGCACCTTTTTGTAATATTTTGTATGTTGATTAAATTACGAGAAATAAATATATGGGTTTTTTGGGTTTTGTATCGGGTTTTATTGAAGGGGTTTTTTTTAAACCCATATGGTTTTTTTGGGTCGGGTTAAATTACAACAACCCTGGAATAAACACAGTACAATGTTTGTTTATTGATGGAAGTGGATGTGCATAATATGCCATTTATGTTGCCATTATTACACAATGTCACTTGTCATGTTACGTCTTGAAGATGACATCGGAAGGATGTGCTCCATTTCGGCGTACACATTCTGATAGCCTGGTGTGGAAACTCTGGGGTGCTCCGTGTATCATGTCTCTTGGAATGCCAGCGATTTGTCTTCAATCCTCTGTTTTACTTCAGCGAGGTTCCAGGACGTGTTCGGTACATATTGCTTTTAAGATATCCCCACAGAAAGAAATCGCTAACACTGAGATCAGGGGATCTTACAGGCCATGGAATGTCACCGTTACGTGACATGACAATTGGCGAATGGTTTCCATCCATTGTCGAGCAGTATGTTGCTATACTTGAAACTTTTTTGCATCGAGACTGCACGATCTTAAACATGTGGTTTCAGCAGGACGGAGTCACGTCACATACTCTATGTGTAATATTTCTCAATAAATCCATCTATTACTACTACTTTCTTTGGAAGTTAAAATAATAGCTAAATAAATAATAAATAACCATAATATAAAATATCTGAAAGCTACAATCCATTATAAGGAAACCAAACAAACGCTAGACCTAAGGAATATTAAAACCATTTACATAAATATATAAAAATGTCACCAGATGTAAAGGATTCAGTGACTGTACTTCAAATGATATTATTGACATCGATATTGCTTTTTACTTATATAAATTGACTTCATGAAAGTTATTCACATTCAGTGATAATGGAAAGCACCCAGTGGCAGTGGTAACTAATTACTCAATTATTACAGTTAATAACAGTAATAATAATAATAATAATAATAATAATAATAATAATAATAATAATAATAATAATATTTATTTATGGTTTTTAAGGAACCCGGAGCATCATTGCCGACCTCACATAAGACCGCCATCGGTGCAAGATTAATCCAGTCTCTATCATTATATCCCACTTCCCTCAAATCCATTTTTGGCTATATTATCCTCCAATCTACGTCTCGGCCTTCCCAAAGGTCTTTTTCCCTCCGGCCTCCAAAGTAACATTCTATACTATGCATTTCTGGATTCGCCCATACGTGCTACATGTCCTGCCCATCTCAAAACGTCTGGATTTAATGGTCCTAATTATGACAGGTGAAGAATACAATGCGTGCAGTTGTGTTATGTAACTTTCTCCATTCTCCTGTAACTTCATCCCTCTTACCCCAGATATTTTCCTAAGAACCTTATTCTTAAACACCCTTAACCTCTGTTCCTCTCTCAAAGTGAGAGTCTAAGTTTCACAACCATACAGAACAACCGGTAATATAACTGTTTTATAAATTGTAACTTTCAGATTTTTTGACAGCAGACTAGATGATAAAAGCTTCTCAAACGAATAATAGCAGACATTTCCCATATTTATTCTGCGTTTAATTTCCTCCCGAGTGTCATTTATATTTGTTACTGTTGCTTCAAGATATTTGAACTTTTCCATCTCTTCAAACGATAAATTTCCAAATTTGTATTTCCATTTCGTACAATTTTCTGATCACGAGACATAGTCATATACTTTATATTTTCCGGATTTATTTCCAAAATTATCTCTTTACTTGCTTCAAGTAAAATTCCCCTGTTTTTCCTAATAGTTTGTGGATTTTCTCCTAACATATTTACGTCATCCGTATAGGCAAGCAGGTGATGTAACCCGTTCAATTCCTGGACTTTCCTAAGGGCATGTTCTAGAGGAAAGTTAACCATTTTTGCTCGAATGAGTCCGTTTGGAGTCACTAATATTTCTGTCGTCTCTGACACGTATGATTTATCTGATGATTCCATTTTGTATCTTCAGAGGTAGTTTCGTTCTTTACCGATAGAATGCAACACCCGCCAGTTCCTTGGCCAGCTACTATTAGGAAGAGGATTGCTTTGTATTTCTGTTTATCCATGGTTTTAGGTAAAAATACGAGATAGATGCAAAGAAAAAATTGTTTCACCCACAAAAATCAATTCAGGTAAGAAAGGGTTAAAAAGTAAAGGTGATAGTGCACCCACGTGCTTTAGCCCGCAGTGAATTGGAAAAGCATCCTACAGAAACTGGCTTATACGGACCTGCTGTACGTTTCACTGAGACACATTTATATTACAATTAATAACAGTAATAATAATAATAATAATAATAATAATAATAATAATAATAATAATAATAATAAATAATAACAATAATAATAAGAATCGGATATGGAAACGAAAATCAAAAGAAGCATCCAAAGTAAAGGGAGCAACAATTTAAAAGAACCCAATTAATTAAAGCAAACCTAATTGTACCTTAATCCTTCCATTACAACCTAAAATAAGTTCGAAACTGAACCCACATGAGTACAAACACATACATGTAACATATATACACACGTACATTTTAGAACAAATAGTCTTTCACTACACTCATCTCACTCCCATCTCAACAAAATCGGCGTCCGGGACACTGTGGACTTCGTTGTAAGTGTTTGCATTATAAAGATTAGTCATTCTTTCACTTTACTCATGACAGGGAGAGAAAATAAGTAACGGAAGATCGACAATAGCCTATAATTGAGAACAGATCTGCCAACAAGGCAATGGCGGGACGAATCTACGAACAGGAGACTGAGCGGTAGTCATGGTAACAGAAGCTAAGCTCATGAATCTATATATATATAATTTGAACTGGTAATGGAAATTACGGGAAAACGGCTGAACGGATTTTAATGAGTGACCCCTCATTTTCATGCCTGGCATCCAAAGTTTTTCGGGAAAATAATAGTTTTCAGTGAAATGTCAATTATCCTACATAATATTTCTATTTTCCAAAATCCACCTGTTGTCAGTTTTGAGAACTAATTTTATTGAGTCACGGCCGACTTGATTGAATTTCAGAATAAAACACACACTACAATAAACAATATGCTATTACACGAAGGCCATGACCTGCAGAATTGCCGACATATTTAGAGTTCAATTCAATTTGTTATTAAAAATTGATTCTGCAGTGTATAATTTTCTGAGTACAGCTGTGTATTGGATATTCAAATCTACGAAACGTGAGGTGGTTTGATGACATTATTACCATTAGAAATTAAATATTATTATAGTTAACATCATGTTGCATCTATTTTCCATTAATTGTACATAATATTGATGCTATATTGATGACATGAAAGTGAAACGTTTTGGGGTTTTGTAAGTAAATGTAGAGAATATCTTAATTTAGATCTTCATTTCTATAATCTACTGAGTGGCTTCTATCTATAACTACAAAACTTAAGTAAGATAATAATATTATTATTAAAAATCAAATATTTTTATACTTACTAACCCAGTGGGGTTGGGTCTTTTTCATATACTTAATGGCGGTGTAGTGTAGATATTGATATGTGTCATTGTCTTCAGTATTGGCTCGAGAGAGCGCAAAATTACAGTTCCTAAGGAAAGATCAAAAGGTATTACTTACTGATAAAATGAGAGGCCTAGAAAATTTTGTAGTCTCCAGATCATTTCAGCAAGATCTCTTAGTAGGATAAAATTATTTTAGGCTCTACATTTCAAGTTCTACATGCAGCAGCTATACGAAAATGCTATTGTTCGAAAGCTTAACTAACCTGACATTTTTTTAACTTTTGCCTACAATGCACAATGACCTGAAAAATCTATTGCTATCGTCCTGACATTGATACTTGCGTTTTCGCGTTGAAACTCAAAAACTGAAGTTGGATAGGTTCAAGAAAAAGTATTTGGCCTAAAAAAAAATCCATTCAGAGGGAGTATGTTTCATTATTATGGAAGCAAATAACTATCAAAAAGACAAGTACGGTATTCTTCATTGAAAATAAATCTTAAAATATTTTATTTGAACGTCTAACGAACTTAGTTTGCAGCAGCATTTGCTGCACAAGCCACTAATAATTAAATATTACAGAAATAGTTTAATACAAGGAGTCACTTGACTTTTAATAAGGTGTCTAATTCATGAATTAGCTCTTCCGTGTGAGGGCACAATAAATGCTGAGAGTAACTTATATTCAGCATTTGTGATTAATGTGAAATGGAAAAGAAGAAGTACACTAAAATAATTACTTTTTCACTTATAGTATTAAAATAAGGCATGCGAGATGAGTGAGAGATTCCACGACGTGAAGAATGGTTGATAACAAAGATAATAATGATAATAATAATAATAATAATAATAATAATAATAATAATAATAATATTAATAATAATAATAATAATAATTTTTTCCCCTCAACTATTAAGCCATATGGCCTGTTATGATGACAGTTGAATTTTCAATTCAGCGCTTCTTTGGACGACCGAGAGATCTCTTCCCGTTTGGACGATAGTGCAGCATCACTTTTGGGATTCTATCTCTACCCATGCGATGCAGATTTATCCAGTTGTTCCGATGTTTTACGTGATTAATTACAGGTTCTAGTTGTAATTCTTCCATTACATCATCATTGCGTTTGAGATATCATTTCGTATATCCCGCGGTATACCTAATAAATTTCATTCCATTAACTAATAATAATAATAATAATAATAATAATAATAATAATAATAATAATAATAATAATAATAATAATAATAATAATAATAAGAAGAAGAAGAAGAAGAAGAAGAAGAAGAATTCATTTACTTATTTATTGATATTTATGTGCTGGACAACAGCCGTTGGCCAATAAAAGTCCAGCACAGTGATACAATTAATACATTAAAATGAACAACTATGGTACAAATTAAATACTTGAGTTAACAACAAAATCAAGAACATAGATTACAATAATTAATTTACAAGAATTAAAACTATAAAATTATTAGGAAAAGGAGTTGATTCGTACTACCAATTTGTGTACAGCCCAACGATTATGCAAATAATATTAGCAAAGACATTGCCATATTCTAATACTTCTATACATTGAATGAATCGAAATCGCCTACATGTAAGTTAGCATGTTTAATACATCTGGAGACCTGCGAGGAAGATTCAGAATTTCTAATATAGAAGAGTTTGTGATGTCTCATGTCCTTCATAGGAATACGAAGGCTGACATTGTTTAAGAAAGATTGACAATTAATGTCACCTTTAAGGACCTTACATAAGAAAAAGTAATCGAGATCATGACGTCTGGCATACAGGCTTCGACATTTAAAGTACTCGCATTTTTGATCATAGTTATATCCAGAGTTATTAGGCAGGATTCGGTAAGAACATAATGAAATAAATTTCCTTTGAATATTTTCCAGTTTTGCCGAATCAGAACTAGTAATAGAGTTCCAAACTACAGATGCATATTCGAGTTTCGATCTCACTAATGTATAGTATAGTATTAAAAGAGAGTCAGGTGTTGAAAAAGAATAAGTAATTGACCGAATTATTCCTAACATTCTTATTGCATGGTTAGAAATGTAATCAATCTGGTTGTGAAAATATAATGTATTGTCAATTAATACAGAGAGGTCTCTAATACAATCTTTTCTGTTAATTAATACATTTTTTAGAAGATAGTTATATTTTAGTGTAGAGGTTTTCCTTGAAAATGATATTACGTAAGTTTTGGATTCATTAATCATCATCCCGTTATCAAATGACCAATTGGTAATTGAATTAATGTCATCCTGAAGAAATTGACATTCAGCAACACTATTGATTTTTCGAAAAAATTTAAGATCTTACTTACTTACTTACTTACAAATGGCTTTTAAGGAACCCGGAGGTTCATTGCCGCCCTCTCATAAGCCTGCCATCGGTCTCTATCCTGTGCAAGATTAATCCAGTCTCTATCATCATATCCCACCTCCCTCAAATCCATTTTAATATTATCCTCCCATCTACTATCGGCCTCCCCAAAGGTCTTTTAATTTTAAGATCATCAGCGAATAATAATAATAATAATAATAATAATAATAATAGTAATAATAATAATAACAATAATAATAATTCAATGAAAATAGGTGGAAAGAAAAATATACTCCAAAAAAAATAACTGGCCAAGGAACTGGCGGATGTTGCTTTCTATCGGTAAAGAATGAAGCTATTTCTGAAGATACAAAATGGAATCATCAGATATATCATAAGAGTCAAAGATTACAGAAATGTTAGTGACTCCAAATGGATTCATTCGAGCAATAATGGTTAACTTTGCTCTACATAGATGGCATGAATAGACAATGCGAAGAGAGGATGTCCAACTATACATGAAAACCTTCCACTGGATACTGATTAGAAAATGGAAACGAGGGAAGCCACAACCTACTCGGAAAGATGGAGTGAGGGACAGCTTGCAGAAAAGAAGCAAGGAAGACGAAGTGTTTATGGATTGCAACCATTGGACGAAGAAATTCTTTTTGGTTCAAGAACATTGAAATATTCATATGAGTTGAATAATAATAAAACATAGAGTAACGACAATAAAGTAATAACATAAATTATTGCTGTTTAAATACGAACATAAAACAAGGACCACCCAGCAAACGACATAGGGATAATCTTAAAATGCTTAATCTTCTGTGACAGGAACAGATCTTGTAAAGGGACATCATTTTATTTTTAATAACATTTCTGATATTAACCTGGGTATACCTTTGGATCAACGGTTGCTATCCCCTTCCACGACTGGAGTTCGATGGCGTAATATACAAACAAATCACTTTACTAGGTATAGGAGGGAAGAAAAGTAGTTCATCCATTTACGTAAACTAGGAAATATCACGCTTTTGAGTTTGATAATTTTCATTAGGTTTTGTTTAATCAGAATACAGTACAGTATTAACAATGAGTGTTTTTAATCACGAACTGAGCTGTCCATACGGACGTATTCATTATGCAGTATATATTATACTGTCTGTAGCACATTAGCGTACACTATAGAGAATGAAGTTAAATTGAAAAATAACCATAATATGGATATTTAAACACATTTTTCAAAATGGTGGCCGTTCATTTCGATACAGGCTTCAGTTCTAATATGTGTAATTCCAATTACCAGTTTCGTCCTTCGTACTAGTAACTCATGTTGAAATAATTCTGTACCTACTCTGTAAAAGAGTACCTTACGTACTGTAAATTCAATCTTCACTTCTGCTCCATCCGAAAAGATAAAATTACTCAGACATGCTATCTAATGTCCGTCCAAGTGGTTATGTCGCAGGATCGTAGAAAGGAGGGAAATCACGTGACAATTAATTACTTAACGAGGTCCTTCTATTTAAGTTATTTTAAACAGTTGTATGGGTATAATATTACGTAGATGTCCAATTCCTAACAGAAATTAATGTTCTCAGAAAAGAGCTAAGACAGCCCAGCCACTAGCCTTTACAGGGAGGCGAATAGAAGCTGATGGGAAAAAGCGGAATGCGACGTAGGCAAATGGACGACAATACTTGTGCGAAAATGATGCAATATTGAAAGCTCTTACGTCATTGGAAAACGCGAACATATTTTTGGAACGTATTGTGACGGTAAGGCTACTATGATTGTATATGCGGTCTGGGTACTGTGTGGAGGACGGTTGAACTTCATTAGCAGAAGGAGTGGGAGTGAAGTACATTCAAAAACTCAGGTACAATAAAAATTGAAGTAAAAATAAAATGATGTCCCTGTACTTGATCCGTGTTATTAATGATCTGGCTAAGAAGTTTCTCAGCGACATACAGGCCCGTACGAAGTTGACTTGCTTCACACTTGTGGGAATAATGCAAGGCAGGGGTTCATCCTGATGGCCTGGTGAGATTATATAGTGAGATCACTTCGAGCCCAATCAATATTGCAGTCAACTGATCATCAGCTCCGCCAGAACGACGACCATCATGAATTTAATCATGGCTAACTGCCCCATACGCGTTAATTACGGGCTTGCTGCAAATTGTAATTTATTACGTGTTTAGGTGGAGGTATGAGGGGATGATGTCTCCTTTTAACCACCGCCCTGGTCATAGAGGGGGTGCATGTATGTTGCAAGTGGAGGTGACAGTGTTTATGAGCCCGCAGGGGGTGATCCCCACCATGTCCTAAATAAAAGATATCTCCGCATATACACGGCAGCGGCGCAGAGTAACAAATTGTTCCCAAAATAGAGAGGGTGTGGCCACGACCACTGTGACGTAAGTACACAGCTATGTAAGAAGTGTGTGCAGGCCAATGTTGCCGGTAAGTAGCCTACTCGTACGTAGACAATGTTCTAACAGCAGGATGTCTACTTCGAAATGTTTATAATCTAAATAATTCTAGAATTTCTGATACAAAAAAGGTATTTTTGCTTCCATCCCCTGCATGTGCTCATCTTTCCGACGTAGCAGAATAGAAGAAAAGGACGAATCTTAAAGACAGAAGTGGAAACAGAAAGAATAAAGCAGTGAACATTTTTAGAAAAAGAGTAGAACGTAGAATAGGAGAAAAAATGACATGAAAGAGAATAAGATAAAAATACTTGAACAAGAAAAAGAGAAGGAGGGATGAAAGACAAATAATGAGAGAAGGAAAAAAAAAAATATATATATATATATATATATATATATATATATATATATATCTGGCTCCTACAAAAGACCTATCCGGTTTCCGACACATGTAATTTAGTTTTCCTTTTACTTAGAGTCAGTGTCGGGTATAGTTCCTGGGTAGTATTTTGGGGTGGTATTCATAGACATTTCGCAGCACGCGCTACTAGCGTACCAAGCTAGCCCCGGCTATCCACTGGTTACTAGTACAGAATTCAAATCATATCCTATCGCTAACACTGGTTTATGAATACGAAAAACGCTGATCATCCACCGAAAGCACGCGCTAAAAATGTCTATGAATACGGCCCTTAGTATTTAGTATTTTAGTATTTATTTATTTAACCTGGTACAGATAAGGCCGTCAGGCCTTCTCTGCCCCTCTACCAGAGGATTACAATTATAATATGAAGAATAAAATTACAATTAATATTACATTTACAATTACAATTGAGGACCGTTTTTGCAAAACTTGCTAACTGAAAAAAAACTAAATTTTACAGGAGAGACAAAACACTATAGTAAGCAAGTTTTGCTGTATGTCTCACTTATAGCAGAAAGCAAGTTTTGAAAAAACGATCGCACTTTGACACACTACAATGAAGAGAAATAACCCAATTTTACTAAGACGCTTTGAACATCATGTAGAGGCCTGCCTTATGTTAACGAATCCATCAAAATCTCAATTTTGCAAATTTTGCAGTTAGCAAGTTCTGCAAAAACGGTCCTCAATTACAATAAAAATTAAAGTACGACAAGATTACCTGATTAATGAAAGCTAGACAATTTATTATAGAAGTTAAGAACAAAGAATATTTTTGTATTTACTGAATTACAAATTAAACCTAGAACAACAAGATTCTATAGTGATGAAACTACCGGATATTGAAATATTTTGTGATAGATTAAGAGAACTATTTACAAGAAACCATGTCTGAACGAGTCTCAATTCCTGACCAAGTGACTAGTAAGTTTGCGTTTGAATTCAAGTTTATTTCGACAGTCCCTGATGCTAGCAGGTAGCGAATTCCAGAGTCTTGGCAGGGCTATTGTGAAAGAGGATGAGGAGGTACGATGGGATGGGAGGGTAGCTCAGTCGATAGAGCGTTCCTTCTAAGCCGGCCACGGAAAAAGTTGGATTCAACATGGGACAAAAATTTGGGACAAAAGTGTCTCACTTTGGTCCCAGTCCCGTGGTACGAACATTAATTTGGTACGGAAACTGTTTGTGACAAAATAATTCCTGGGACGTTAGTGATCTGGGACGAACCGCTCGGGACGTACTACGGTATCAACTACTGGGTAATTTAGCGTCGATGGGATTGGTGATAGCGAGATTTTATTTGGTGATATGAGACCGAGGATTCGCCATAGATTACCTGACATTCACTTTACGGTTGAGGAAAACCTCGGAAGAAACCTAACCAGGTAATCAGTCCAAGAGGGAATCAAACCCACGACCGCGCGCAACTCCGGATCGATAGGCGAACACCTCAACCGGCTGACGCTGCTGGTTTTCAGTCTGTTCCTGGCTTTCCTCTTTCAGACCTTTCACAAGATTCAGAAAAAAGTTGCCTTGGTCTGCACTGTGTCACTTTTTCCAACAGATGATCGAATGATAACCCTGAAGTAGTGAAAAAAATATCTCCGAAGCTCGTGAAAAAGGCAGTGAAATTTCCCATATTGTGTTCATTGAATAAGAATTCGATGTATCTATGTTTAACACGTCTTTTTCTAGGAAGGGAAAGAATTAAAAGTAGTTCTTCCTCGACGTGCATTATTATAATGCGAGTGAATATTGACACACCTTTTGCAGTTCAACTGTCGTCGAAAGCGACGACTCACTACGCCCGTATCGACTGCAGAGTCGCTCATGTCGACTGCTTCTGTCGTCGAAGAACCGCTCATTTCGGCGGCTGAAAGTCTCTCGTGTGTAAGGGCCCCTTATTTGTTTCTCAAAACTTATCAGCAAAATCACTATTAATATGGAAGCTAGGCAAATTCAGTACCTCTGTGAATATATTTAAATTTACTGCAACAAATGGAGATTATCATAAACGCTCTGAAATCTTAAGTTGTAAACTTTACTTATAAGAAGAATGTGTTATATCAACCAGTAGCATTGGAAGGAGTCCCTGTTTCAGAATCTAAATCTATTAGATATCTTGGCTACTCTCTCGCTAGGCCTATTAAAACTAACTTCGCAATGTCACATTCTGAAATAGTTTTAAAAATGCAGACATGGCATCTGTGGATTGAAGCACATGTCAAACAAATCAGCATTAGCAATGCTTGTTGATGTGGTTTTCTTAAATCCATTTGTAGTAAGTGCTCGTGCCCGTTGCTTTTTCGATCAATGATGCTTTCAGGTAAGTTGAACTTTAAATTTTTTATTTCTCTTATTTTTCTGTTGCTAACTTAATCGCTTAACATATATACAGATGTTCTCCTTATGAACTCCGCTTCAGCTGTTTCAACCTTTCTTTTATTCGGCGGTATTGTTAAGAGCCTTGTTCTCGCAACTTTACGCGAGCACTGGAGCGGCCACCTCCTTATAGAACTTAGTTTTGTATCCTTCCTCGTTTTGTTCTTCGACGTCCAGCGTATAGTTTCACATATATGATGGAATTCTGATAAATTAATTTGTAAATCTTCATCTTTAACGTAAGTTATTTCGCAGCCCAAATACTTAAAATTATATGCCTTTTCTATAGTTTCGTTATTAAGTACTATTTTAGTCTTGACAGATGTCTTGACTGATTGTTCTCCCCGAAATTTCTTCTTCTTTTTTTTTTTTTGTATTTTTAACGGATAATATCATTAAGTTATTTCTGAACTGCTATATTTCACTAATCTTAAAAAAAAATAATAAAAGACCTTTAGGAAGGCCGAGACGTAGATGGGAGGATAATATTAAAATGGATTTGAGGGAGGTGGGGTATGATGATAGAGACTGGATTAATCTTGCACAGGATAGGTACCGCTGGCGGGCTTATGTGAGGGCGGCAATGAACCTTCGGGTTCCTTAAAAGCCATTTGTAAGTAAGTAAGTAATATTTGCAGTTATGTACTTGTAGGAATTTCATTGTTAAAACAAAATCAATAGTTTTTCATGAACTTGTAAAAATTTCTATGATTAAGTTCTCTTTGTCCCTTGTGGCAGCTCACGAATGGTGAGAAGATTTAAATTTGTACATTTATAGCTCGTTGAAGATCATTCTCTGTACGTGCAAAATATCACTTTACAATTTTACATCACTAACAAATTCTCTCATTCATTCATAGTGTTCTGACCAAGGGAAAATCTTTCAATGCAAACCTAGCATTCTCCAGTCTTTCCTATTTTCTGCCTTTCTCTTCTTCTCCGCATATCATCCATATATCTTAATGTTGTTTATTATATAATACCTTTTTCTGTCCCGAACTCTTCTGCCGTTCACCATTTATTCCAGTGCATTCTTCAATAGCTAAGTTAATTTCTTCTCAGGCGGTGACCAAGCCAATTCCTTTTCTCTTCCTGATCAATTTCAGTATTATTCTTTCTTCACTTAACAGTTTTCAACACAGCTTCCTTTCTTTAAATTCACTGTCAGATCATAATATGAACGTGCTACAAAGAGATGTGAACTCTCCAACAAAGGAAGTAATGTATATACCTAGACAGTTTGTGCATTTGGTCATTTATATTAAGGTTATTGTGATGACAATAATAGCGTGGTGGTGGTTTGACTGGTGTTCGTGGTAGCTGCATTGTTTATTATGATAGTGATATTGATGATATGATGTCGGTGATGATGATGGCCAGTAGAGTATTAGAACTTCAGCATTATTCGAAATCCAGCTTCAAAACTTCCAGTCGATCTCCATGCGCTTAGAGACTGGTTACAAAATGTGGTCGGTAGAGGTAGTGAGTTTCGACTGTCCGAGTCATAAGACGCTCTTAGCGCTCCGAGCGGTGTTTGGCACAAACATTGATTGCTTGTTGAATTATTTAGTCGGTGCGTCCTGGGTGTAGCTGAAACTAATCAATGTCTTCCCCCACTCCACGCTGACGGCCCAGCAAGCATGACCGAGTAACCCAATCTGCGCTGGACGGCAGAGACTAGCGCGGTGGCAGGATCCACACCATTGTTGCCACAGTATCGCGTTCATCACAACACGCGGTTTACCAAGCGTGCCAACTTAACACCTAACAGGCTTCTGATTGTCCTATCAGGGTTACTACCTCAAGAGACTTGTCCTTTATTTTGTTTACATTGAAACTACAGTATGTTGTCGTGGAAATTGGAAGCGTTTCTATCTCTAGAGAACAATTATTATTCCTACTTGTTGTCTAGTCCTATCAGTGTCAGAATTTGTCACTTAAAGGGAACTAACCCACAACCAAAATAAAATAGTGTGTTCATTGATACCCAATATTAACCTATAAGTAGCGAATGGATTTTAAGTACTAAATGCTATGAGTAATATAGCAACTAGCTACAGTTATAAACGAATAATATCCCCACTCTGGTATAAGTATTGCCGCTAGGTTTGAAAGCGGTAGCCAATTGTATCCAATGATAAAACTAAGCCTTCGCTGTTTACTAGACACGTTTTCTCCTTTGTTATTGGCTACGACTTCCACTGACGTGGACTTGTCGGTGATTTCAATAGCAGGTACTTGCTTTTCAAACACAAGTTCTGATGAATAATTTCAACCATAGCAATCTCGCATCAATCGATGATTCTGCAGTCTTTGTGACCTAGCTTTCCTGTCTTAGAACTCTCTAGTCAAGTATACTCGATGTAATTTTTAAATTTTTGTACCTAAAAAATTCGCTTTCTGATTATTTGCTTTTCCAATCGAAGATAGAGTAGAGTAAAGTACAGTACAGTAAAGTAGAGTAAAATAGGACAGAGTAGAAGAGACTACAGTAATTTACGGTATAATAGAGTAGAATAGGGCAGATGAGAAATGTCTATGGTAATTTAAGGTATAATAGAGTAGGAAGGGACAGGATAGAAAAGACTATGATAATTTACGATATAACAAAGTAGGTAAGATAGAGTAGAAATGACTATGGTAATTTACGGTATAATAGAGTAGGAAAGGATAGAGTAGAAATGACTATGGTAATTTATGGTATAATAGAGTAGAATAGGACAGTAGAATTGTCTACGGTAATTTAAGGTATAATCGAGTAAGAAAGGACAGGGTAGAAACGACTATGGTAATTTACGATATAATAAAGTAGGATAAGATAGAGTAGAAATGACTATGGTAATTTACGGTATAACAGAGTAGGAAAGGATATAGTAGAAATGACTATGGTAATTTATGGTATAATAGAGTAGAATAGGACAGTAGAATTGTCTACGGTAATTTAAGGTATAATCGAGTAAGAAAGGACAGGGTAGAAACGACTATGGTAATTTACGATATAATAAAGTAGGATAAGATAGAGTAGAAATGACTATGGTAATTTACGGTATAACAGAGTAGGAAAGGATATAGTAGAAATGACTATGGTAATTTATGGTATAATAGAGTAGAATAGGACAGTAGAATTGTCTACGGTAATTTAAGGTATAATCGAGTAAGAAAGGACAGGGTAGAAACGACTATGGTAATTTACGATATAATAAAGTAGGATAAGATAGAGTAGAAATGACTATGGTAATTTACGGTATAACAGAGTAGGAAAGGATATAGTAGAAATGACTATGGTAATTTACGGTATAATAGAGTAGAATAGGACAGTAGAATTGTCTACGGTAATTTAAGGTATAATCGAGTAAGAAAGGACAGGGTAGAAACGACTATGGTAATTTACGATATAATAAAGTAGGATAAGATAGAGTAGAAATGACTATGGTAATTTACGGTATAACAGAGTAGGAAAGGATATAGTAGAAATGACTATGGTAATTTACGGTATAATAGAGTAGAATAGGACAGTAGAATTGTCTACGGTAATTTAAGGTATAATCGAGTAAGAAAGGACAGGGTAGAAACGACTATGGTAATTTACGATATAATAAAGTAGGATAAGATAGAGTAGAAATGACTATGGTAATTTACGGTATAACAGAGTAGGAAAGGATATAGTAGAAATGACTATGGTAATTTATGGTATAATAGAGTAGAATAGGACAGTAGAATTGTCTACGGTAATTTAAGTATAATCGAGTAAGAAAGGACAGGGTAGAAACGACTATGGTAATTTACGATATAATAAAGTAGGATAAGATAGAGTAGAAATGACTATGGTAATTTACGGTATAACAGAGTAGGAAAGGATATAGTAGAAATGACTATGGTAATTTATGGTATAATAGAGTAGAATAGGACAGTAGAATTGTCTACGGTAATTTAAGGTATAATCGACTAAGAAAGGACAGGGTAGAAACGACTATGGTAATTTACGATATAATAAAGTAGGATAAGGTAGAGTAGAAATGACTATGATAATTTACGGTATAACAGAGTAGGAAAGGATAGAGTAGAAATGACTATGGTAATTTACGGTATAATGGAGTAGGATAGGATAGAGTAGAAATGTCTATGGCAATTTACGGTATAATAGTGTAGGAAAGGATAGGGTAGAAAAGACTATAGTAATTTACGGTATAATAGAGTAGGTTAGGATAGAGTAGAAATGTCTATGGTAATTTAAGGTATATAGAGTAGGATAGGACAGAGTAGATAAGAATATAGTAATTTACGTTATTAAAGAGTAGGATACAGTAGAGTAGGAAAGAATATGGTAGTTTATGGTATAATATAGTAAGACGGGATAAAGTAGAAGAGAATATGGTAATTTACAGCATAACAGAGTAGAATGTGTTAGAGTAAACATGAATATGTTAATTTACTATAGGCTTATAATAGAGCAAGACAGGATACAGTAGAAAATAATATGGTAATTTACGATATGATAGGATAGGATAGAGTAGAAATGGCTACGGTAATTTATAGTATAATCACAGTTTCTATAATATAGTAGAATAGGATTGGGCAGAAAATAATATGAAAATGTACAGGAGTGATTTACGGTATAATTGAGTAGGTTTGGTTAGATTAAGTTAAATGAAGTTAGTTTAGCATATACTGATCTATTACCGTCGAATTTGGATTGCCTCTCTCGCAGCATAAGTGACTGACGGTATGAACCCGACAACTCTGAAGATGATCACGATACAACTGATCTCAATTCACGAAGACGATTATCTTTGTATAAAAAGATGACTCTAAATTCAGATCACTTGGTCATTATTAATGGGGTTGTGTAGGACGGTAATATTTATCGAAAAATTTGTATTATTCATAAGTTTATACTGCGGTGAGAAGAGGAATTGCACACCCGTAGAAGTTGTGGAGACGTCGAAAAGATACCAGCATACGGAGTGGTAAGTACAGATGATAGGAAGCTTGTATGGCATTCTTTCGCATAGTAGACGTGCTTCATTTCAAAATATTTGTTATGCAGGACACGCCATATTACCAGAATTGAAGGATGAGGCGAAGCTGTAATTCCAAACCTACCTTTCCATGTTAGTCAAAATCTCACAGGACGAAATATACGGTATTTCTAAGACTTTAATTCATGCTGATTGACGTGTCCAATACATACATACATACATACATACATACATACATACATACATACATACATACATACATATGTCGACCTCGTTGGCGAGTTGGTATAGCTTTGGCCTTCGATGCCCAAGGTTGCGGGTTCGATCCTGAGCCAGGTCGATGGCATTTAAATAAAACAAAACAATTTTTACATACATACATACATCCATACATGTTAAATATTATGTTTTATTTAACGACGCTCGCAACTGCAGAGGTTACATCAGCGTCGCCGAATGTGCCGGAATTTTGTTCCGGAGGAGTTCTTTTACATGACAGTAAATCTACTGACATGAGCCTGTCGCATTTAAGCATACATACATATATATACATACATACATACATAGTCGACCTGGTTGGCAAGTTGGTATAGCGCTGGCCTTAGATGCCCAAGGTTGCGGGTTCGATCCTGGGCCAGGTCGATGGCATTTAAGTGTGCTTAAATGCGACAGGCTCATGTCAGTAGATTTACTGGCATGCAAAAGAACTCCTGCGGGACAAAATTTCGGCACATCAGGCGACGCTGACATAACCTCTGCAGTTGCGAGCGTCGTTAAATAAAACATAACAATTTATACATACATACATACATACATACACACATACATACATGTTAAATGTTATGTTTTATTTAACGACGCTCGCAATTGCAGAGGTTATATCAGCGTCGCCGGATGTGCCGGAATTTTGTCCCGCAGGAGTTCTTTTACATGACAGTAAATATACTGACATGAGCCTGTCGCATTTAAGCATACATTCATACATACATAAACACACACACTCAGAGCTCTGACACTTCATCTGTGTGAGAGAAGGGTATAAAAAATGGGGATGGAAGGCTCTTCACGTGCGTAGAACAGTTCTGCTCCACTCTATTGCATTTCCAGGAATATCAGTTGTTAAAATTAAATAAAGAGAAAAGGAAAAATCTATACGCTTAATTATCACATATATATGAAAAAGAATAAGAATAAAGTAAGAAATTCTAAGAATAACCATTGCATTTATATACAGGCTACTACATTTCTCTTACAAATAATTCAACTCCTCTTACGAAACCAACGCTAGACGCATGCGCTTGCACTAATATTTTTTTAGTGAGATCACTGGAGACATGAGGGAGCAATGCCCCCAGATTGAAGTGATACAGGCAACTACTGTCGCTCTCTAGTATTAGGTATGAATAAAGCGTAATTCCAATGAGTTATAATAAGACTATTTTTAAATTAACATAAAAATAAACGTTTATGTAAACATGTCTCTAAATATAGTTATTCATTATACAATTTATCCTTTTATAGTACAGATAAGTAAAAAATTGGACAAGCCTGGAGTATTATATAGACCAGCGATGGCGAAAATGTAATTGAGCGCCGAGCCACTGTGTAACCTGCAATGTGCATGGCACCTATGGAGGGAGGCGGACACCCGAAGGGGAAGTGAAGCAACTGTCTGACTTATTAACGGATTTTCATTTTTCTTACGTCAATCACTTAAATATAATTTTATACAGTACAAGGCTACAAACTAATGTTTAGTACGTGTAACGAAGAAAGAAATGAACAATAAATGAATAATATCACAACCTAAAATCAACTGTCTTCAGAATGTCTCTGCGACAGAATATCAAATCAGGAATTATGTCACTTACTGCCAGTCGTAGTTGATCACGAAGGTATTTGTCTGTCAGTCGTGATCTCAATTTGGTTTTTGACTATTTTAATTCTTGAAAATAATTTTTCACAAACGTAAGTTGTAGCGAACAGAGCAAGCGAAAGAACGAAGCTTCGGATATTTATTTTTTGGCAAAGATGTGAAAGTTCAACATTTGTCAAGTCCTTACATCTAGCTTTCATTTGACATCACATAGTAAATCAGTGAGTTCAAATTGAAGAACTAACCGCATTATTCGTATATCTGCTGAAAAAGGGTCGACGTACAGAGATGCTGATGATGATGATGATGATGATAACACTTAACCTTTTAATGTTTCATCAGTAACATGTAGTATAATGCCGTTTTATGTTATACAACCGTTTTCCTCGTAATACTTGTGAACAAATCATACATTTAATATTCTCATCATATTGACAGCAAAAAAATGCGTCCTCCCATCCTACTTGGAACTTTCGTACATGGTTTCGAGAGAGACATATGCCACTCGCAGGTCAGAGACAAATACAAATGGAACGGAGTTTGACTGCAGTGAGTGAGAGGGTGGGGGTTGGCGGAGGTTAGAAGCAAGCGAAATGCACAGCTATCACTGCGAACCACAATGTCTTGCGAGTCACGTTCTCGCCACGGCTGACATAGAGAGTTCATTCAGTTCACTTCACGTGACTGAGTTCGCGAGATATCCGTTCCTTAATAAAAGTGGAAGTAAACGTATACTAGTTATAGCAAATTGCCAACTGGAGGAATATGAAGCATCCTACAGACTCTGGTGGTACAGATCTCCAGATAATACAAGGATCTTATGAAATTGTTAACAACATTCGACAATGTTTATTTGATATAATTTACATTTCACTGTAATTGGCTAGGAAGGTACCTGTACGTTAAAGAGGACATAATGAATGCTTATTTTTTATTGTTTGATGTAATGTATGTATGTATATAGTGATAAAATATATACACGTAATTTTATCCTGAGCATACAAATGTTCTCACTTGCATGAAACATACACACACACACACACACACATTTATGGTTGCGAGCTGAATATTGTTAATCAATATTTTCATCTTACATTACATTACTAATATTTAGCTTTCAGAAAATGGAGTAGACATAAATAAATCATACTTCTCTTGAGTGTCTTGTATCAGCGTTTTTGTAAGTTTATATTCTATCCACAAGAACAATGATCAATATTTGTGACAAACTTTTACCCGATTTCGATTGGAGGTAGAGCTTATGCGATTTCTGGCGAGAAACCTGATTTCCCTTGTCTTGTTTTCCTTTCCATTGTTAGCAAGGTACGCAGGTGTGTTTTGTTTCCTACTTTTTAAATGAGTAAATCATGTTTTATATGAAGTTCCTCTACTAAATTTTGTAAAGAAGCAACCGTGTTGAACTGCAGCTTAACCGTAGCTTTAGAAACAAACTTGTGTGTACTCAAAGAGCCAAGAAAAGTATTTCTAAGGCCGTTGTATAGAGACTGATTAGTGCAAGGAGTGAGTGTGGGAAGCGGAACGGGTAACTTGGCAACTCATATTGTCACTTAGCATGCCTATTGTTCCAACTGTTAAATCAGGGGAGTGACGGTTGGCTGATCGCGTGGTTGTGGGTGGGGAAGTCCCAAGTTCTCGCCAACCTCTCAAAAGATAAAGACAGAGATACGAAAACTAGAAGGTGAAGTTGAAGCACGTCACATCAAAGCAGGTTCAGCCCTTTGCATTGTACGTTGGACGGTGGTCGAATTCCAAGTAAGAGTAAAGAAATGTATAGTGTGGGCAAAACAAACAACTAGGGCAGGAAATTACTAGATAATGCCCTCATGCTAGATATTTATAAGCAACGTGAATTTATATATCAAGTTCTAGAATATTACTGCTAAAACTGTTGTCTTTGAGATACCGTTTATTAGCAGCAATGTCATTTAAAATTGAACGTTTTTAATAACTCAAGAGCAGAAATATTTTATACAGTATAATTGCTTCTAAGAAGTGATATGTGAATTTTATATGTCTATAGGCAGTGGTGGTGCGTCCTAAGTGTTCAATGGTTCAGAGAACCCCCATGAAAAACAACGAAAAATAATTTGATTAAATATTTTTATGCTCGACCATGCCGAAATGTAGTAATTATACACCTGGTAGCAGCCCTTTAATGGACCTCATTAAAGTACACCTATTCATTAAAGTTCAGGTGTTCCACCAATCAGAAAACACCATTGTAGCAATATGAAAGCGCAAGTATCGATTATTCTCGGATATGCAATCGAAAGACAACTAGCGAAACGTCACGGAGGCTGGAAATCCAATACTATCGCAGAAGGTTATGTTCCGTTACTATAATAATTAGCGTTAATTGTAAATAATATTCAAATAAATTCAATTTGTCATCTCGTTTTTCGGTGTCTAAATCAATTTCAAGTTTATATCACAGTCTACTATATACAGTCACGAAGCTTTGGATGATTTTTTGCAAATCTCGCGATAGTTGCTAGCCGCTTGGAGCGCTGTGAGTACTAGGAACAATAGACTGTGCCACAGCCATCGTGATCTAATACAGGCCGTAAGGCAGACCATGTGACTCGCTTAACCCGATCACGAAAGGCGGCGTTTCAACCATATAAATTAGTTGGAATGCATAAACAGTAACTTATGTTTCTCTAAAACGTAGTGTAATTCCATTAATAACATTTAAAACAATGATTATGAGACACTTCAGACATAATTCACTTGCGAGTTAAGCTGTAATATTATTTTTGGTGCGAAAATTACGTTGTTCGTATGTGTAATACCTGCCTTTATTTCGATTAAATATTGCGAAATTCTTGTACATTCATTTATGCACGATTCAATAATTTTCAATTGCACCGCACGGATATTTAGACATGTTGAAATTATAGGTTATGTTTACTGTACCAGTTGCTCCTTTCTGTCTAAATTTAGTGGTCTCCAATGCCTTGCCATTCATATGAAAATTATAGATTATGTTTACTATATTTAACTTATATTCCTAAATTCGCAATTATACATTATAATTAAGCATAATGTCATGTATGATATCCCGGACATTCAATTTGTCTGTATTTTAATACTACAATTGATCACTGATTTATTGTATTTATCTACTACTTAATAGACTAAGTAACACAATTGTACGTACACTAATTTCATAGGAGTGGTATGGTAAATGTTTTATCTAAAATTAAGGAAGGTAGATGTGCTAAATTGAAATCACAATATAAATTCTTTTTTATTAAACCTCAAAATAGCTTCCACTCTAAACTTGAAACGTTGACGCGAACAGATTATGTTAACATGTAAAATTCTCTTCACATCAAAATAACACAGTTTTGTAATTATTTCTGCAACATATTATGCAACAAGAAGTAAACGGAACTTATGGACGCATTACACTTAATAAAGCTTAGCAATGATACGCAATAAAGTTATAATATAATATTTCACTGAGCTCCATACACTGAAATATAAAACCCGAACAAATATTAGGGCCTGGTCTAGATCGAAAAGGCATTGGCTGTGCCGTATTTCGCATTTTTGTGAAAAACTATGTATACTGAGAAATATTCGTTATCGGTTGTAATAAGTGTAAATGGCTAAAATACAATAATTTGAATAATAATATGGGACAAGGAGACGTTTGTAGTACTGTAAATTGTAAGAAAAATAGGTTGGAGTTATCCTTCTTCCGAAAGATCCAGGAAGGTGAGTTTGTGGAATATAATATATATTTTATGAAAATAATATATAAACCTTATGTATTTCATATTTCAATAGTGGAAGGAATGTGTTATTTTTTTCAAAAGAACACGATATCGAAAGTACAATACGTTTTCTGGTCTGCTAGGGAAAGAGTCTGTGATGAGGCGATAGTAGCTATCCTGGTGGTGAGCAACTGTGTAAGGATGCATATTTCAACTGTCTACGTTTGCATATTTAGTAAGTATTGAGCTTCGTGACTGTATATACTAGTCTGTGGTTATATTAAGATTAATGTTTATTTTACTCTGTAGATTATATCAAGTTCAATGACATTTGTTCCTCGGAAAAAATCAATACTTTCGCGTCTGCGCACATCTCACAATTTACGAGGTATTGCACAAAGTCAGTTCCGCTCCCCAGTCAGATAACAATAACATGAATACTTATGAATAATTTGAAGTTAGAAATGTGGTCGAGCATGAAAAGTTTTATGAAACTTGCCTATAATGGTAGTAATTAAGACGTGAGTATATTTATGAAACGAGCATAATGTACTATTTTATAATTTACACTATCATTATTTGTTATTTGCTATTTGCTCGTCTTTAATAAGTTTACTTGGGGCTCTGATGTACTTTTGTCGCATGTCGCAGAGGTCGAATACATGCTTACGATTGCGTTTCCGATGTTCAATTTCTTCTCTGAACCTCGCCAAGTCAGTTTCTGTACTTGCGTGCGGGGCGAGAGACGAGAGGAACTGCTGCATGGGAAACGTGTGGATGCGCTGGTAAGAGGACCAGCGCAGCTGTACAGTGACATTGTAATCCTGAGGCAGCCGACATGCTCTGGCGGACACTTAAAACTTCGTGGTCTAAACCGGAAGTTAGCTTTAATCTGTAGCTGAGATCGTGCTTCTGATTAATGACATTATTTACAGTGCTTTAAAAATGGGGCAATTAAAACATTAGAGGCGGATATTAGAATACCTGCATGTTTGTATCCACAACATTGCTGTTTAATGTACCAAATTTCTGTCCTGCATTCTAAAAAAAACGGAAAACAATATTTTGTAATAAGTTTATAATTTCGAGAAAAGAAATAGATTTACAATAACATACCTGCTAGAGAACCTCTGATTTAGGTTCTGGTTGATACATTCATCTATATTCAGGCAGTACCTCTCACTTGACGAAATGTGACAGAGAAAGAGCAATTGTTTGTATGCATTTGAAATCTGATTAGTGTAATATATTACGTAGCTAGTTGACGATGTATGTAATGGAGGGAGAAAGGAATTGGCCACCCTATCCAATTATCTCCCGGCCTAGTTGCCTCCATGACTGATCCTTGTTGGGTCCAGACTAAACAGCAACAACCTGCTAGGTTAGCACGCTCGTAGCGCGGGCTAGCAAAATGTCTGTGAATAGCACCCTAGGAGCCTCTTATCCCGTTTCGAAAATCACACAACCAGCAATTTGTTTTAAAATGATACTGCTTTATGGAAGCTGGAGAGATTAGAATTTTGCTTTAGAAAAAAAGTTCGTCTGATTTTGTGCACAAAACCATTATTATTTACTTTTTAGACGTACAATAAAAATGGAGCAATATTGTTACATAAAATGTAAATTGAACCATAATGTTCTAATAATAATATCTGCTGCTCGTTTTATGCCCCATGCATTAGAACAGAGCATCTGTTTTGTACCGGTATGTCTGTCCCCGCTTCAGCTGTACTGTGTACATATGAACCCCCTCTTCCCCATCCGACAACGTTGTAAAACGTCTATTATTGTAAACTTTAATAATTAGTTAAATATTGCAATTAAAAAAAAAATTAAGGACATCTTTTCTTCCTTATGAGATGAATAATCATCAGTTAAAATAATGGCACTTATACCACTTACACTCTGTATAGTTCATGAAACATGGAGATTATTTGTACATGCTTGGATATAGTTTTTGTTAGAATTTGTGGGTAAAGCATCGGTAAATCAAATAGGAAAAATTGTTTATTCATCATTATCTTCCATCCAAGTGTTGGACCACATGATCCGTTACGGTCTCATGCCATCTCTTACCGGTCGTCCAATAGGTCTCCTTCCTCTAGACCAGCGGTGGCGAAAATGTAATCGTGCGCCGAGCCACTGTGTAACCTGCAACGTGCATAGCACCTATGGAGGGAGGCGGACACCCGAAGGGGAAGTGAAGCAACTGTCTGACTTATTAACGGATTTTCATTTTCCTTACGTCAAGCACTTAAATATAATTTTATACAGTACAAGGCTACAAACTAATGTTTAGTAAGTGTAACGGAGAAAGAAATGAACAATAAATGAACAATATCACAACCTAAAATTAACTGTCTTCAGTATATCTCTGCTACAAAGTTTCAAAATCAGGAATTATGTCACTTACTGCAAGTCGTAGTTGATCACGAAGGTATTTGTCTGTCAGTCGTGATCTAAATTTGGTTTTACTACTTTCATTGTTGAAAATAATTTTTCACAAACGTAAGTTGTAGCGAACATGGCTTCAACACAGCAAGCGAAAGAACGAAGCTTCGGATATTTATTTTTTGGCAAAGATTTGAAAGTTCAACATTTGTCAAGTTCTCACATCTAGCTTTCATTTGACATCACATTGTAAATCAGTGAGTTCAAATTGAAGAGCTAACCGCATTATTCGTACATCTGCTGAAAAAGGGTCGACGTACAGAGATGATGATGATGATGATGATGATGGTAACAATAACACAACCTTTCAATGTTTCATTAGTAACATGTAGTATAATGCCGTTTTATGTTATAGAACCGTTTTCCTCGTAATACTTATGAACAAATCATACATTTAATATTCTCATCATATTGACAGAAAAAAATGCGACCTCCCATCCTACTTGGAACTTTCGTACATGGTTTCGAGAGAGACATATGCCACTCGCAAGCCAGAGACAAATACAAATGAAACGGAGTTTGACTCCAGTGAGTGAGAGGGTGGGGGTTGGCGGAGGTTAGAAGCAGCTATCACTGCGAGCCACAATGTCTCGCGAATCACGTTCTCGCCACGGCTGCTCTAGGGCGATACTGCAAGATCTCCTTATTCTTCGCCTACGCATTCTGATTATATGATTTTCCCAGTTGTTCCTTAATCTTGCAATGTACTTATTTTTTCTAGTACCGGTTCCGTCCTTAACTCTTCTAGGATATCTTTGTTCTTTTTATGATCCAATTGTGTGTAGACAGCAATGCGTGTCATAAATCGCATTTCTACTGCCTTGATTCTAGAAGAGTCACATTTTCTGATAGTCCATGCTTCGCTATCATAAGCCAGGATAGATCGGGCTTGAGTTTTGTAAACGTTGATTCTTGTGTGTTTCTGGATTAGACACGATCTCATGACTGAGTTTATTGTGTCTAAGGTTTTTACAAATATGATGGGACTAATTTTGTTTGGAATATCTGTGTCATTTGTGTAACTGAGGGAGCAATCATGATAGTTAAATGAATTTACCCTTTCTAATACTTTATTGTCAAGGTATATCTTGCTTGAGACTGAATCTTTTACTCTGAATGCTAGAACTTTAGATTTTTTATTCGAAATTTCCATGTCGTAATTGTTTGCGACTTTGTTAAGATTGTGTAGTGGCATTTGTAATCCATCCTCAGATTTTGCCAGTAATACCTGATAATACCTTCAATTTCTACTTGTACATTCAGTTGTTTTTTTATGTCATATTCATTCTGTCACTCGTTATTACAGAATATTAATTGCATTATAGTATAATTTTCTCTTGTATTTGTATTACATTGCTGGAGGTGTGGAAGAGAAGGCCTGATGGTCGTAACTCCACCAGAATGAATGAATGAATGAATGAATGAATGAATGAATGAATGAATGAATGAATGAATGACTCGTCTTAGAGAATTGTGTCTAATTCTAAGCTATTTAGCTAATTGGAATCAAGAGTTAATTTTCTCCATTCTTTAATGAGAAAATTCGCATATATTATTAAAAGAAGGGGAGACGACCATATCCTTGCCTAAAATATTTTAAAGCACTCAATTCGTTGTTTATTCTAATTGAGATCACGTTGTGATCATGTAAATTATCAATAGTTGTAAACTTGTAATCATGTGCTAAGGTACTACATTGCCACATAATATTACAAATAATTACTTTGTTCTGTTGACCCTGTCAAATGCCTTCTTATATTGAAAAATTTGTATTGTGAAAGTGAATTAAGAAAGAAGTGCAACTTGAATTACAATGTGGGAAAAGTCACAATTCAATGTACTCTTATAAATTTCTTTATTTCAAAGAAGAAATTTTACTTCTAGCGGTCATTTTACCGATTCGCACGGCAAAGGGATAGTTTCTCTCAAGCCCCTACAGCAGGCATGTCAACTGATGCCCACAGGAGCAAGCGCGCGCTTTAGAGCCCAGGAGAGCCTGAGCGCTTTACAGCGGACAGGAAAGAGACAGACCAAAGAGGAGATATATGCCGCTTGGTCGAGCTATATTCAGGGATAGCCAGCACTGATTCAATAGATAAAGGGAAGAGAACTTATTAAAACTGTATAAATGTTAATTTTTAGATTTGCCTGAGAAGTATAAGTGCATTATAAGAATGTAAGTTTTAATTTTAATGCTCATTTTTCACAAGTTCGATTTTTTTATTCAAAAGAAATATTTTCTCAACTTTTCGTATAGAAAAGTGAAATTTTCAGGTTTAGGCCTATTTATTTAGTAGCCTTACAGAATGTTTTCGTAAATCTAATATACCGTATATACGTATTACTGAAGATAGTGTATTGAAAATTTTGAAAATATTCGCATGGATATTGTTTGTAAGGAAATGAATTAATAAAGCAACTACTGTTACATCATAAGCAAAAGATACGTGCCCATGTGTTGTAAAAATGTCAGCTCTATAGCTTCAGCACATTTCGAGAAAATAATTTAATATTCTGATGATAGGAAGTTGCTCACAAATATCACCTTAAAAGCATAATGCGATAAGTCTTTTGTTATGTAATATTAGTTACACTTGAAATAGATACAGTACCTAGGTAAGTTTGGTTTGTACTGTAATATTGTTTTGATTAGTTTATTGATTACTTTTGTAAGGCTAAAGATACCATCAATATAAATTCCAACTTATCATGTCATACTCAATCTCTTTCTTTGGAATATCACTTTCTTTATGAATGATGTGTTTCATCCACTTAATACAGTATAATATTATACTACTATGGAATTTAAGTGAATATTCCTTCTTAACTCTCTATTATGTTATTAAGATTTAAAACACAAGTGCAATATTAAGAAATCAGTGTTAGTACTTTTGTTTTACAGACAATATAGATAATATTAAACAGAAAGAAGCCATATAAAAATAACGACATAAAATTTCACGTTCCGTTTGAAGTTCGTGCACCACTGTTTTCTTAATGCAACAGGCTGCTTATTCATATAGGCCTACACAACCCTTCCTATTTCCATACTCAAAGAGATTGCTATCCGCGCACGACGTCAAGGTCAGGAAAATGCGCTTGATTTGACATCACTGCCCTACAGTCTCGGCTGCGCAGAACGAGGAAACCGGGGCAAATTGAACGCTGCGCTTGCCGCCATGATGATGGAGAGCAGACGCATAATAGCAGTTTGTAAATCATGCAATTTAACGCTGTGATGATCTAAAATTGACAGATTATGTCCATTTTCGACGTTTAACGTAAAATTAGGACGAAATAAACATAATTCAAAGTTTCATTGATATGCGTCAGAGCATTAAAGGAAAGAACATACGTACGCAGCAATTGATAGAAAACATGCGCATACATCCATAAATAGGCCTACGCAATACACATTATAGATTGTATAATTTTACGTTAATCAGCAAATTGTTAGTTTCACAGAATCGAAAATTATATTAACATACATTACTCTTAGATCACAAGACGTAAATACATGCACCTTGATTACACAGTTTCTTATTATAATCAAATTCTTAAGTGAAATAAATATGTGATAATCCGTATGGACCTGCTGTTAAATTTTAGAGAATCGAAATAGTAATATGCGTTACAAGAGCGGTGTGTTGACGTTTTCATGTTCGAGGAAAATATTGAAAAAGCGAAACGTAGTTGAGCTTTTTTTAATTTCCGAGAACATGAAAACAAACATACCGCTCGTGTATCCTACATTATTTTGTGCGAAGATCGTTTATTACATACCTGAAAGAGGAATTTCTAATTAGTTGCAATGAAATGTCCATTTTGGTTTCTGTTCAATGACGGCAAATTTGCAAAACAAAAATATCTATCTTCAACATTGTTGCTTTAAAATGTTTTCTGTGTTTACTATACTCCAGCAGGCCGTGATATACGTCTGTCTTTTTTTCCCCCAGTCTATGATGAGTCTGGAATCTTGTTTATTTTTTCACGGCTTCCTTAATGTTACTTGCATTACAAATGCAGTAACTTTTGTGGTGTTGTAGAGTTTACTTAATTTTTGCAAATATTTAAAAACAATAATTAACAGTGCAATTTAGGTGAAATTGCAGTGGTAAGTTTCCAATTTATAATTATTACTATATTGAACGTCTTTAAAAATAATATGTTAAAAGCCTAAAGCAGTAAAATGAATATGACGCTTAAGCGGTAAGAATAGGGAAATTGTTATGTGTGTTACGTTGGGAATACTGTATTTCACACTTACCGCGTATTGGTTTTGTGCGGAAAGCAAGCAAATACGCACGATCTCGCACAAAGTATATTACCGGTACTTTTAGACCACACGGCATAAGTAACCACGCAAAATATAATGCGCAAAGATAGCAAAATTACATTGCATTTATAAGTCATTGTTCAATTAATAAAGGGAATGCTATCAATTATAAGAAGTAGCCTACAGGTACCTAATACATTGCAAATAATAGGTAACATGAAGACCTAAAAACTAAACATAATCACATTATGTAAAAAAAGACATACTTTTTATGAGTGGATTTCATTACATAATATATTGTTATTTTAAATATATATATATATATATATATATATATATATATATATATATATCATTGCTTGCAGAGTGATAGTACGTAATTTTATGCACATATGTAATAACAATAAGATGACATTCCTTGCTTTTTTAATAATATGTATCCGGCAAAATATAAAAGGGTTATTTGTATGTGAACTATATACAACATTTATAACCCCCAGTGAAAAATAATGCACTAGGAATATCTGCAAAAACAAAAGAACAACGAAAATTGCTGTGCAAATGACAGCATAGACCACTCACAAATATAAAGTAATTTTAAATAAGCTCTTTACGTAAGGTGAAGGCACAAATTTATCTCTTTTAATAGCAACAAGCCACTTTGCAAGTAGCTCGGGCTTCGTCAAAGGAAACCTGTAAAGATAGATTGCTGCCTAATTATAAACTTTTTCAGCTACGGTATCTAAGATATACATACTGTTCTCCAACCAGGAGATCAACCGTGAAAGGAATGTGCTTACTATTGCGTCATCTATTAGAGCGAAGTAGATACATAATATTACCGTTATAACGTCAGTTTAAAAACCATGCGCTCTCCTGCATATGTTATTTCCTGTATGGAAAGATTAAAAGACCAGGAGATTAACAGTGATCTAATTTTGTAACGGTAGTATTAATATGTGTGTCTATCAATGTTATTGTTTGTGCTGTGAGAGCTAGCCAATACAGATACGAGTACCCACGTGTGTGACCTTATGACATCAACATTCATTCACAGCAATACCCCGCTTCGTCTCAGTCCCCAAAGACTTTCTCGTGGTTGGAGTACAGTATGTTACAGTTTCAATGTAGCCTCCAGAATTCAATTTTATTATTTTAAGGGCCGAATTCATAGTCAACACTTATCGTAAGGAAACACTTAAGCAGTTGCTTATAATCATTTCCAATTCATAAATCCCACTGAAGTGAACACTTATTCAAATAAGGTAGCTTGTCAGCTTACTCAAGCGTTTCCTCATATGCATTGTAATCAGCTGATTCGGTATACAATGGATGATGATTATGATTTAATTTAATTTATTGAGTTCTGTAATTAAAATGAAAATGAGTTTCGGCAAGCAAAAGATATATCAGAGATATGGAAAACTCTTTAGAGATGTATAATGATCAACAATTTAAGAGAAGAAAGTGTTTCGACAAGAACACTGTTGTGAATATTCTGGTGTCTCTCATTTCGCCACTGCTGAAAGTACTGGTTGCTTTGAGATTTTATGATACAGCGGCATTTCAAGTAGATTTAAGTGGCATTTTTTTTTCGAAAACTATTCACGTCCCAACAAATATTATTTGCATTTTTGTTTGTATTTTACCCAAGGAATAAGCTGTTAAAATCTGCGAAATTATATCACTTCCACTTTGTTTAGCATAAAAATAACTGAAAAATAAATTAAAATGATTTAGTTACAGCAATATTTCCGGAGTTAGCATTAAACTCAACTGCAATTTTGTTCCATGTCAATTTCTTCTTTTGGAGAGAACAATTATCAATTTTTTTTACTTTCAACAATATCTCCATATTTCATAACAAGTTATCTTAGCTCACTTCTTTCTTTTCTGTAAAATGCTTTCTCGATATTTTGTATAATTTTTAGCTCTATAATATTTACTTCTGTATTTGTGTACGACAATAATGCCGATTTAACAATTAGAAGGCGCTGGAAAACAATTGAATGTAGGAAAGCGCTAACTTCTAGCCATGTTGCCATATTTCTTTCGATGTCAAGGGAATGCTCGGGGTATATGAATGAGTAGCGTCTCTGCAATACGATCTGAAATAAGTGCTAAGGAAATCCTCATTACTTAAGTGTTTCCTCATTTTATAAGTGACGACTATGAATTCGACCCTAAAGCTTGTGCACTCACTTGTGAAAATAAATTGCTGACCCTCTAAGCCACGTGTTATTGCAGTTGTACGCCGCACAGGAAACTATCATTTTACAGTGTTTACAAAGCACATCACTTCATATCAACTATAACAATATTTACAAGACATAAAATTTCATATTGTTATCACAACAATTTACATCACTTTCACAGTGGTCACAAAAAATACCCGAGACAAAACACGGCACAAGCAGGCCACTACCGTCTTCACCGCTGTTTCTACCAATTTAATGGCGGCGTAAACATGCGCAGACTGGTTTCAATTTTGGACAAGACATAGCGCTCCGTGTGAGTCTAGTTTACTATATAACGCTTTGGTTTCTCCCATATTCTCAACGAGGCCGGCGCTGGGGCTGAGGGCGTGTGTTGTAGGCGACCACACGATTAGTTCCTTGCGAACGCCATCAAACCACAGCCTTGCTTGTGAGGTTAGTTTGCGGACTCGGTGCCGCGTCAATGGAAGAGACTCTAAGACTCTCTAGTGGTAAAGGGTGCATCCACAAGCAAAGCTTACTTAGCAATGAGCAGAACTACTTTATTAAAATTGTTGAAAACTACGTATTATGCGAACGGCAACTGCAATGTCACCCTTGACACAAGTCTTGGATGCTTTATTTTCATTATGCAAATGGATCGATATAATAAAATAAACGGAATGTATGAAAATATAGGAATAGACGGGGAAAGGATGGAGTAGAGTAGAAGATAATGGGATAGATCAGGAACAGGATAGAATATAATATGATGGAAATGAATTAGCATGTAAGAGATGTTTCTAGGCAAGACTGTAGAATGCGAAAATATAATAGAACAGAGGCATATACAGTGGAATATAAGACAATTGAATGAAAACGAGTAAATGAAACACAGCGACATCATTTTATTTTACTAACATTTCGGATATTAACCTGGCTATACCTTTGGATTAGCGGTTGAGAACCAGAAACACCGTTTGCTACCCCCCTCCTTCCGCGACTGGAATTCGATGATACTGGCGTAAAATACAAACAAATCGCTTTATTAGGTATACGGGGGAAGAAAAGTACTTCACCCATTTACGTGAGGTAGGAAATATAGCGATTTTGAGTTTGATAATTTTCATTAGGTTTTTGTTTAATCAAAATACAGTACAGTATTAACAATGAGTGTTTTTACTCACGAACTGAGCTGTCCATGTGGACGTATTCATTATGCAGTGTATATTATACTGTCTACAGCACATTAGCGTACAATATAGAGAATGAAGTTAAATTGAAAAATAATCATAATATAAATATCTAAACACAATTTTGAAAATGGTGGCCGTTCATTTCGATACAGTCTTCAGTTCTTTTTTGCATATTATCGCACTATAGACTATTGCATCTAATTCCAATTGCCAGTTTCGTCCTTCGTACTAGTAAGTCATGTTGAAATAATTCTGTACCTACTCTATAAAAGAGTACCTTACGTACTGTAAATTTAATCTTCACTTCTGCCCGATTCGAAAAGATAAAATTACTCAGACATGCTATCTACTGTCCGTCCAAGTGATTTTGTCGCAGGGTCGTACAAACGGGGGAAATAACGTGACAGTTAATTAACGAGGCCCTTTCATTTAAGTTATTTTAAACAGTTGTATAATATTACGTAAACGTCCAATTCCTAACAGAAATTAATGGTTTCATAAATGAGCTAAGATAGCCCAGCCACTAGCCTTTACAGAGGGGCGAGCAGAAGCGGGTAGAAGGAACTGGGATGCGACGTAGGGAAATGGACTACAGTGTCCGTGCGAGAATATTCTCAATATTGAAAGCTCTTTCATCACTGGAAAACGCGAACATACTTCTGGAACGTACTATACTCACTAACTCAATACTGTTTGTGTTTACTATGACCGTAAGGCGACTTTGACTGTAAACGCTTGGTTCTGTGTGGAGAACGGTTGGAAGTTTACTAGTAGAGGGGGTGGGAGTGAAGTACATTCAAAAACTCAGGTACAATAAAAATTGAAGGAGAAAATGAAGACAATAAAATAACACATGATGAAATACATAAAATTAAAATGATCAGAACGAAAGAAAATGAAATAAAATAAAAGGCGATGCAAAGAATGTACGACAATAGAATACAATAATATAGTCCACACCTGTGGAGTAACGGTCAGTGCGTCTGGCCGCGAAACGAGGTGGCCCGGGTTCGAATGGGTAACTTTCGGTGCTGGACCCCGGACTCATTTCACCGGCATTATCACCTTCATATCATTCAGACCTAAATAACAGCGTCGTAAAATAACCCAATAATAAATAAATAAATACAATAATATAAAGCAAAATAAAAGATGGGCCTACTGTAATAGAATAGAATACAATAAGAAGAAAGAGAATATAACGAGATGAAAGTCAAAGAGACAGAATAAGATATAATGGGACAATAACAGACACTGGAACAGAATAACAGGCAATGGAACGGAATAATAGGTAAAGGAAGAGAATAATAGGCAATGGGACAGAATAACAGACAATGGACCATAATGGACAATGGATCAGAATAACAGACAATGCAACCGAAAAACGGATTATGGAATACACGAATAGCGTAATAGACATTGGTACGAAATAACAAGCGTAGACTAAAATAAAGACTATGGAATAGGCTGAGGGCCAGTGTTATAGAATGAGTACATTAGACTAGAATGACAATCACTGGAACAGACTAAAAGACTTTGCAACAGAATAAAATACCCAGAATTGGAATAATAAATAATGGTACAGAATGAAGGCCTTAGCAACGTAATTAGAAACGATAGAAGATAATAAAAAGCTGTGGATATAAATAACAGACAATGGCTCGGAATAAAGGATAAAAGAATAAAATGAATTGCAATTGAAGGGAATAAAATTTTAGGAATAGAATAAGTAAAATGGAACAGAATGGCAGAAAAAAATTGAATGAAAGAGAATGATACAAAACTAGTGGCTTGTGCAGCAAATGCTGCAGACTAGATGTTTAAAGATTTTTCAGATTTATTTTCTATACTTCACAAAAGCGTTAAAGAAAAGTATATGTTTTGAAAACATAAGAAAGAAGTTTAATCCTTCTACTTTTACTATTGAAAGTAAGGTAATAACTCATGAAGAGTAACCTTGTCAAAAATTTCTATTTTTAATAAACTTTCCTCTGAATGGATTTTATGCCAAATGCTTTTTCTTGGACATATCCATATTTATTTATCTATGTTTCACTGCGAAAATTCAAGTCATAATGTCAAGACGATCAGGGTTTTTTTTACGTGGGAGTAAAGTACTAGCTATTTCAGTCCATTGCGGATTGTTGGTAAAAATTTGACATTTTGGAATGTATTAGATACCAGTAAATGCTGGACATCATTTTGGCCACGTTAAAACGTTCGTATAATATGTTCAAACAAAGACGTACCTATTTATTGGCCATACGCTCATAATTACTTTTATTGTTACTCGCTGAACATCAGAGATGTAAGTAATTTATACATTATCCTATGTATTTTCAACCGTAGAGGCTGTTGTGGAAAGTCCTTTGTTGAGATGCTGAAAATGAGGCTAATGCTATTACAGCAGAGTTGTAGAATCGTATAATATACATCCTAAGCAAAATTATTAATCGAAAATCATTAGTTATTTCAGCGTTTTATTCGTTGCTGATTGCGGGAAATAAAATAACTCATCATGTCAGCAAGAAATGAGATTACCTACTATTCTTTTTTTATTTTTTATTTTTATTTTATTTTATTTTATTGGGTTATTTTACGACGCTTTATCAACATCTAGGTTATTTAGCGTCTGAATGAAATGAAGGTGACAATGCCGGTGAAATGAATCCGGGGTCCAGCACCGAAAGTTACCCAGCATTTGCTCGTATTGGGCTGAGGGAAAACCCCGGAAAAAACCTCAACCAGGTAACTTGCCCCGACCGGGATTCGAACCCGGGCCACCTGGTTTCGCAGCCAGACGTGCTGACCGTTACTCCACAGGTGTGGACCCTACTATTCTTCATAGAGTAAAATGATGTAGGCTACTCCTCAGCGTTCATGAATCTGATCGATTAAACCAAAGGAATATGAAATCAATTTTGATATAGTTTTAAAAGCGCAGCTAAAATAGTAAGACTGACTCAATTAATATAACTATTACTGTTGTTTACATAAAACGAGCAGCATATACACACTTTCAATCTCTTTCATAAAACATTATGGTAAATTTACATCTTATGTAACAATATTGCTCCATTTTTATTGCACGTCTAAAAAATAAACAATAATTATTTTCTGCACAAAATCACACGAACTTTTTTCTAATGGAAAATTTTAATCTCACCTGCTTCCGAAAAGCAGTATCATTTTTAAACAAATTTCGGTTGTGTGATTTTCGAAACGGGATAAGAAACTCCTAGTTTCTAAAACTCGTTGAGAAACTGCTACAAAAGTTCGCTGATTAGGTAACCTTCTTTGAGGAAAACGTTGACGGTACATCCTTCTTGCTCCACTTGAATTACGTCGATTTTCTTCATAAATTAATAACATATGATATTCCTAATCTGTAAATGACATTGTAAGTTGTTTATTGAATACCCTGTACTGAACTGTCATCCGCTCGGCAGTAGAGCTATGGACAGGGAGCTTGAACTCAGCTGACTCGCGCTTACGTCTGTGCAGAGTACTGCCTGCTGAACACGTTGCCTCGTCTCTCACGCCAGAATATTAACAAATTTAAGCGTGTATTTTTATTTTATTTCACACACAAATGTTTATTTAAACTAATATTAACTCTTTGCTAGATGTATCTACTGATGCAAACGTTTTCGTAATTTTACTAACGATATAAGCAGTATAACACAAATAAAATGAGAAAATAAATATTTTTTCTGGGAAAACTATCAAGTTTTGACCCTATGTTGTATGGACATTTTTTGATCCTGTAGACGTCCCCGACGACTGTGAAAAGAACGGCACTTATACCCCTTACATCTTTTACATAAAACTTGGTCTGTGAGTAAAAAGCAATGGAATATATTAAGTGAGAACAAAGCAAATATTAGGAAGAGATAGAGCAAGTGTATCGTCGTCATCATCATCATCATCATCATCATCATCATCATCATCATCATCATCATCATCATCATCATCATCATCATCACCACCAGCTCCAATGACAAAGACTGCTGACGTGTTCTGATCACATGACTTATTTAGTACTGAACTGCTCTGACCAAAGTCTCTTCCTTCTCTGGGTTTACATTATTAAGGTGTTATTTAGGAAAAAGATCTAATTGCAGTTCCTTTTAGTTAGGTTCTGTTCTTCTAAATGCCAATAACATCCAAATGGTTTTCCATCAAAGTAGTGGATTCCGCCCAATATTGCTCGACTCTGATCGAAAGAGAGCCATTAATTTGATTTAGTATAGAATACAGGAGTAATTGATTACAACGAAATCAAATTGCCTAAAATAAAATACGGTGCATCCAAACGTAATACAGCGGAATAGCACACAATCTAGCAGTGTATAATACTGTAAAACATAGTTTAATAAATATTAAAAATGTATGAAACAGAACAGGAAAACCGGATAGAAAAATTTACCACTTCAATATAAGATCAATGTAGAGTATCCACCGCCCACTGAACGAATATTTCACACTTTTATCACTGCCAATGCTGCGCTATAAAAAAATTTTCGGCAATCTAGTGTAAAAGACTGCCTACAGATATTTGGAAAGTTTCAGAGAAAATACACAAATTCAATCTTCTAACACAATTTTTTTTTTATGAATTAAGTAATTTGCTGGGAGACATCGTTAGATATAGACCACTCTTACACTAAACCTGAAGTAATTTAAGCTTATTAATCAGATATGATTCTACTTACTGTTTTTATATGCTCACCTGTATGTAATTTCTATTTTATACATAATTCATTGTTATTTTCCATCCAAAGATCATTAAGAACGCTGAATATTACTTAATATCTCCTATCTTTCTTCAAATAGTGTTTATCCTGTGCCATGTTAATTTTCATTTGTTTTCATAAGTTAACAATGATGCACATTGGGAGCAACATGTAAGAAATTATTTTCCTACACAATCCACGCTATATTCGCGTTGTTTTGAAATGATTAATCGAAGATGATTTGCTTATTGTTTATTACACGCACATTTGTATGTAATTTCTATTCCATACGTTTCTTTTTCTATCCCAAGATCATTAAGAATGGTGAATATTATTCCTGCTTGTTTCCTGTTTTTCTTAAAATATGTGGCATGTTAGTTTTTATTTGTCGCTATTTACGTAAAAATGATGCGCCAAAAATAATAATAATTTCGTACTCACTCCACATCCCTGTATTCACATTTGTTTCTCAGTGATTTATTAAAGAATGTACCAGTATTTAAAAGACTACCAATTTAGAAACATGTTACATAAATCATCCTTGTGCCAAAAGAGAATGCTCCCTGGACCAAATTGTCGTATTTTGCAGTGGTCGTCAGTACTCGCTGAAATGGGTAATAATATAATATAATATAATATAATATAATATAATATAATATAATATAATATAATATAATATAATATAATATAATTATGTTGTACGTAGCAAGATCGATTATTCAATTGATATGATATTTTATGAGGTTGTCGTGACTGAGATATCTATTGTCAATTGCTTTTATTTGTCAGAAGGCCTTGACTGACGGGTATATAAAGACTGGCGCTCTTAGGGGTGCAGGTCGAGGTTTGGGATGGCCCACAAGCAACAAGTTATACTAAATATGTTTAGGATTAATGTAAAACTGGCCTATGTCTCCTATAGTGGGCGGGACATAAGTAACATTCGCCCAATATAATATATAAACAGAGAAAGAAGTTGAAATAAATCAAGTTAATTATTAAATTGATTAAAAAAATCGCGGTAGCCTGTATCAGAGACAGTCACAAGTTTTATGCGTGAATACTACGCTGATAGAATTGCCCCTTCCCCAAGGTAAACGTCAGCAGTGACGTTTCTCTCCAAGTACCCTCAAGAACTGGTATATCTTCACTGTGATTGGATCCTGGGAGTAGCCATCTCGTATGCATGTAAGATACATGTTACTAAGGTCAATTTCACTCTCGAATTTTTCCAATTTAACTTGTCGACTGCTGACTGTTACTAAATTTAGATTGTAGCCTGATTCATTACGAATCCTTTGGCACCACCGCGAACATTTGAAGGTCACATAGAATACAGTTGTCCGGAGAACGAGGGCGGGAGCAAGCCTGTAGAGTACGAGGTAAAACGCGGCATTTTAGATCCGTAATCTCTAACGTATTGCACTCGTATAACTTTCATTAATTAATGGCATGCATAATGATCATTATACTTCACTAACCTGTGATACAGTAGTTGCTGACACTGGTGTCCATTAGCATTCAGACATTCCCGACATCCTTGATGAACTTTGAATTCACACGCAAAAGTTCTTCTTTCGCTATCCACTAATTTCTGTTCTTATGTTGTCTTTCAGTTCATTGATGGCGTGTGGGTTATTTATATAGATTCTTTCGTTGTCACGCTGCCGTAATTCTTGAACTTCAGTAAATCTGTAAGGTTTCAATTTTAAAAGTTTAGTAGCAGTATGGGCTGAAGTTTTTGATACGCTTACTTCTTGTGCAACACGACGTAAAAATTTATTAGGAGAACGTTCAAGTTTTGCTTTTGTTAGAACCCTTCGTTTAGGCCATACCTGCACAAACAGCGCTCCTTCCGAGCGGGAGAGCTGTGTTTACCGCTCGCCGAATCGGAGAGTAAGATACGTCAGAATGACAGACCTGCTACAGATAGAGGAGAGGGAAACGACCACTCAGCTATCTAGTGGAGTGCAGTGCGTATTCTCAGTAACTGTTTCAGGTTGCTTACCTCCTGCTACAGTAAGTACAGTATGGAGGAATCTAAAAGACGGAAAAGTGATGATCACGCAAATTCTTTCAATGTTACATGGGAAAACGCTCATTTTTTCATAGCTGCTGGAGTAAATACTCAGTGCTTTATCTGCCACAGCATTTTGAAAGGTAGAAAGAAACATAACATAATGCGTCATTACGAGTGCAGACATAGAGATACTAATCTTCAACAATTTAAATATCTCTCTTCAAGGAAAAGGCCAGCTCAGTGTTGATATGTTGAATAAATTACGGGATTTCAGTCGTAAACTTATACTTTTCGTAAGTCAGTTTCGGGAAGGTAATATGGCTTACTTTCGAACGATAGAAACACCTCTTGATGAAGCCATGTTAAACGATTATGTGCAAATATTAATTGAAATTCAAAATGAATTTAATTCTAGGTTCCAAGATCTTGTCTTAAGGTCCACACCTGTGGAGTAACGGTTAGCGTGTCTAACCGCGAAACCAGGTGGCCAGGTTTCGATTCCCGGTCGGGACAAGTTACCTGGTTGAGGTTTTCCCTCAACCCAGTATGAGCAAATGCTGAGTAACTTTCGGTGTTGGACCCCGGACTCATTTCACCGGCATTATCACCTTCTTCTCATTCAGACGCTAAATAACACAAGCTGTTGATAAAGCGTCGTAAAATAACCAACTAAAAATCTTCTATTAATTGGAATGAAGTTTAATGTTATCACAATAAATTCCTTCAACACCAGTTGAAACAATGTCATATAAGTTACAGGTGAGCCTGGTTGGCGCAGTTGGTATAGCGCTGGCCTTCTTTGCCCGAGGTTGCGGGTTCGATTCCGGACCAGGTGATTGCATTTAAGTGTGCTCATATAGCCTCGGCAGTTGCGAGAGTCGTTAAATAAAACATAACAATTAACGATTTACAGCTCGGACTTATTAATCTTCAATGTGGCCTAAGGGATAAAGATTGTTTCAATAATACTACTAGCCTGGTTGAGTTTTACAAGACTAAACATTAGCAATAATATCCACGACAACACAGGCTAGCTGTGAAAACGATTGCTATGTTTGGCTCAACATTTATATTTGTGAGCAACTGTTTTCTATAATCAACTTTAATAAAGGCAGGCATCGAACATCTGTAACTGATGTTTCATTACGATCAGTAGGCTACTGTTTCTTTCAGCTGCCAACAGCATAAAACCTCGTTTTCATGTACCGATAAATCTTAATATATAAAATTGTATGTATGAAAATAACATTGTATTAATTGTCAAAATATTGTTGTTCACATTGCAAATTTAGTATGTTAAGCGTTGTGGAAATAAAAATCTTTTAATTTCTAAAATACCGCTAGGCCTATACGTTTCTTAGAATATTAGTCTTTATGTTAAAAATGACTTATTGCGAGTTTATATTGTATCTGTATTCTGTGTGTAAAATTATAATTAATATAATATGTCCTGAATTTATGAGATATAGTTTCAAGTTATATTAAAAAAAAACTGGGTGTGATATAAGTGGCTGTACAGCGTTCAAGAGGTAAAAAAATCTTCCAATATAAATTAAATTATAACTTATATGTATATATTGATTCAATGCTGAAACTGATTAGAAAGAGGAGAAGGAATTATATTTTCGTTGGGTTTTACTTTGTTTATAGTTTGATTATTCTATTACTTTATTTATATTTCTGGTGGTGCGAAAGAGAAGGCCTAATGGCTTTAACTACACCAGAATGAATAAATAAAATAAATAAATAAAAACAAATAAATAAATAAATGTAAAACAACAGTTTAACGTCAGGCACATGATGAAATGTTTTCTTTTCGGTGCCTGATCTTCAACTGGTTTAAATTGAGTTAACCCTGGCAGGCATTTGGCTAAGGAGTTCATTAATTCATGTAAGTGACGTTAAGTAAAGATTCATCTTTATGGGCGAGGAAAGCTTAGTAAAGACAATTCGTTTTGGTTGTGTATAGTTACTTTTCCGAGACTTTCGAAAATTTAATAACCAGTTTAATTAAAAATAGAAGCAGAAAGGAAAACCCGGGCAACGCCGGGTACTTTCAGCTAGTAAAAATATAACAAAATGATATTGTACATTTAAGTAGGTGTAAAATTATAAATATTTCTGTATTAATTAATAAGTCCAAGATAGTTTTGCAAACATTCAACGGGAATTCATTTCATGAACCTCGCAATAGTACTTCCTTTTGTATATATTTTGTACGAGATCACCACTTGTTCCAGTCCACCCTATACAGAGCGCAGCTAATATCCGCATTCTGCTCATGAGCTGTGAACCGGCTCGGAGAGCGCAAACCTTGTGCAGGCCTGGTTTAGGCCTACGAATTTTAGAGTTCAGCGATCCTGTTCCTCTTAATCTAATGACAAGGTTTCAAATTGTATCTCTAATTGGAGGGCGAATATCGGGAATTTCTGTACAAACTGCCTACACACTTGTCGACATGATTCTGTTTTGACGTGAATTTCGTACATAAATATTCGCTGTTGTAGAGTAAACTTTTCAGCCGGCATTTCAGTTATCCAAACAACTCATTTAATGCACAGCACACACACTTCAAACGTGTTTACAAGAAGTACACAAGCACACATGTCTTCTGTCACTAGCAGCTCAGACTGTACTAAGCTGTGGCAACGACCGCGATGCCTTGAAGCATCAAGCAATCAGCGTTGGGATCTTCCGCGTTCTTCGGATCAAGCGTGACGCGAACGCACTTTTCTTCCTCTGTCTATCGCCGTTCATTTACGTGGAATATATGATGTAGTTTAGAAATTATAGGTGCAATAAAACTGGCCTGAAAATGACACCCTAGTGCTAGACTGAAATTATAAACGTATTCATACAAAAGCCGAATGAAAGTCAGCGAAATGTTATTCAATAAATAAAAGGAACTATGGATATAAATAACAAATTAATTAATTAATTCATTGTTCTGCCCAACAGTAGGTTTTTCACTGCAATCCCAGTTTTCTCCAATCTTCACCATTTTCTGCCTTCCTCTTTGTCTCCTCATATGTTCGCTATATCTTAATGTCGTCTATCATCTGATATCTTCTCCTGCCCCGAACTCTTCTCCCGTTCACCATTCCTTCCAGTGCATCCTTCAGTAGGCAGTTTCTTCTCAGCCAGTGACCCAACTAATTCCTTTTCCTCTTCTTTATCAGTTTCAGCATCATTCTTTCTTCACCCACTCTTTCCAGCACAGATTCATTCCTTATTCTATCTGTCCACTTGACATGCTCCATTCTTCTCCATATCCACATTCCAAATGCTTCTATTCGCTTCTCTTCACTTTGTCGTAATGTCCATGTTTCTTCCCATACAATGCCACACTCCATACAAAGCACTTCACTAGTCTCTTCCTTAGTTCTTTTTCCAGAGGTTCTCAAAAGATGCTCCTTTTCTATTGAAAGCTTCCTTGACAGCAGCTCATGTTACTGCATATAGTACACCCCAAGTATTTGAAGGTGTCCACTTGCTCTACTGCCTCATTTAGAATTCGCAAGTTTACCTTCTTTATTTTTCTAGCGACAACCATAGTCTTCGTCTTATTTCCATTTATCTTCATCCCATACTGCTTACAACTGTCATTTAGCTGCAGTAGCATATAACTTGTTAGTATCATGTCCTCTTCTGCTAATAACAACATAACATCCGCAAATCTTATACATTTTACTCTTCTTTCTCTTACTATCACTTCCCCCATGTTCTGAAAACAGTTCTTCACTAAATCCTCCAAGTAGATGTTGAACAGGGTAGCTGATAAAGAGCATCCTTGTCGTACTTCTCTCTCTATTTCACTTCCTTCTGACATTTCTTCTCCTATCCTGACTTTGACTCATTTTTTGATATAAAAATTACTCAATAGCCTTCTCTCTTTACAATCCACGCCCATTTTCTTTAGGATCTCCATTAGTTTATTCCAATCCACTCTGACAAAAGCCTTTTCAAGGTCCACAAATACTACATACACTTTTTTATTCTTCTCCAGGTATCTTTCGTCGATTGCTCTTAGCGGTCCAATTGCATCTCTCGTACTTTCCCCTTCCTGAAGCCATAGGCCTACTGCTCTTCTTTCTGCTACCACATTTACCTTGTCCAAGAACAACTGCAAACATGGCATGAGGAGTCTCTCCACGGTAAATAGCAAAGACTGGACTGATGCTTATTATAATGCAAATTGCGGCTTGAAATTAATAAAAAAGTGGTTCGTTTTAAATTCACTTGTAATTAATAGAGATAAAGCAATAGCTATCCCATTTTCTTTAAATAATAAAGGTAATAAACCAATTTCATCTCTACTACAAATTAAAATGCACAATTCTGATTGTTCCGATATAAATTGCAATTGTTCAGTTATTAATGAAGTTAATGAGATTAAATACTTACGTATAATTATTGATAATCATTTAAAATGGAATAATCATATTCATTATATTTGTAATAAATTACGTAAAACATTATGTTACTTTGTTATTCTAAGAAATATTTTGTCAATTAACTGTTTACGTGTAATTTATTTAGCAATATTTCAATCTATATTTATGTATGATATTATAGATTGGGGTGGAACTTATAAATCCAACCTTTATCCGTTAATTTTACTACAGAAAAAAGTATTAAAAATTTGTTTAAAATAGCAGAAAGATTACCCAACTCAATTGTTGTTTAAACATTTCAAAGTTTTCAACATTAAACAAATGTGTCATTTTATTTTATTGAAATATTTTCATAGAAATTTTAATAACTTTGAAAGGTATATACATAAATATAAAACTAAAAATATGAATTCTCTGCGTTTGTCTGAACCAAAATGTAAAACCAATGCGCTTTTTATCATAGCATGAGTCAAGGTCCCAGATTATTAAACAAATTTTATTCCAATAATATTTCAACCACGAATCGTCTCCAAATTAATAAAAAAAATAAACAAAAATGTCTTGGATTTATAGTTTGGGTTTAAACATATTAAACATTATTTAATCTGTATTCACTCTCAATTTTTATTTTATTTTGCCTGTATTGGAATCCCCTCCTGAGCACGAGTCTTACTCATTCAGGAGTGGGCTAGTTTATCTTTCATTGTACAGTATTTATTAATTTGTATTCATTTCTAACTTACTAGCAATAAAAATAAATAAATAAATAGATATTATTTTTAAATACTGTTAACAAATATAGAAGAAAGGACTAAGCTAAACAAATTAACTGAGGTTAAGCGACCCCAAAAACTTTACACAAATCGCTTCCTATGATCTAAGGATTTAATTTAATTTAATTTCTTCCAGTAACCACTACAGGTTGCCGTCGACAAAGAGTACCATGATACAATAGAGTAAAAGCCTTGAGGCTTAGTGATAAATTGTTGTTAGAGTGAAAAAGAAAGAATTTGAATTATATTGAAACACATGATGTTAAACGAAGTAACGTCAAGGAGATGCGAATTAGTCATGGTCCATATGTATGATGACTGAAAATAGCTATTGAGCCTTTGAGTGCTGCAATTGTTAGATCTCTTAAAATAGTTTTATGCAGGCCAAAAGATTTACAGAAGTCGACGTCGACTAGGAACCGGGGTGTGGTCCCACGGGCTCCTATCATTAGTCCCGTAATGACGATGGAATTCAGATGGTATTTGTCCTTATAAAAACTGATGGAAGGTTCATATATATTCCTTTTTTCCTCGTGTACTTCTTCTGGCTGGTGTTCGTGCGATTCGAATCTCACAGTAGGGTCTATGATGTAACCTTCAAGAGAGGGAGGTTTAAATGCAATGATGTCAATTCTTCGATTACTGCCCTCACTGGATATGCCGTGTACTTTTTCATATACTGAATAACCTTTGTTCCTTAAGGCAGTTGCTATTATAGATCTTACTGTATGATGCCGCGTATTTCGTAGAAGTTCACCGTGTGGACAGGCCCCCAGGACATGGGCAAGGGTTTCAACCTCCCTGTCGCAACGTCGACAGAGGTTACTGCCCGAAGACCTGCCAGGTACACTACGTACAGCTGACACGTTCGCATTCATCTTGATTGCTTCCCTCCACTCACTACAGGAAAGACCCTTGTGATTCCGGATCCACTTATCGTCCGGGGTATATTGTTGGTATAAGAGCACGCCTTTGCCTTTATGTTTTTTCTGGCTCCAGTTCTCAAACGCTTTTTCTCTTAATACTTGCCGTACCTTTCGCGTATCTACAGTGCCGTACTTGTCCAAAATATTTGCTGATTCGGTGATATTGAGTGCTGTGAGACTGGATGTAATTTCTTGGGATAATTTCCTTGTAGCATGTAGGAAGGAGTTATTGGATTTAAGCAATATCTTACATATCTTACTTTCTCTTGAAACTTGCTGCAAATATTTCTCCTAGACTTCATCTCAAACACAAGACTTACAATGAGGGACGCAAAATGAAAGATACACTAATGCACACGGAGTTAATCACGTGAATAAACGTCTCTCAAAAGTGATATTATTTTCGGAAACTAGATTAATTACCTACACACATTCTACTCTATATCCTGGAATGGGTTCTATTTCCTGTGTAATAATGATATTGCTCCTTTTGCAAGTGATATCAAAGCGTAATATTAAACAAATGACAAGAACAGAGGGCGCTGTTTTCGATGCGTCTGCCACCTGGATTGAATGTTGACAACAATGCTCAATATTCAAAGCCAGTGTGCGTGTGACAGGTTGTGCTAGGTGCATCACGCACACAACCTGTAGTCTGTAAATGTTTTGTAATAAATTACAGATCTGAAATTAACCGTTGCTAAAATTATTATATCCAGACTATGAAATAGATGTACGGTAACTCCATTTCCAGTTCCTGCATTTGTAGTCAGTCCTGGAACGGAATATGCCATTCTAAGAGAAGAGTGTAACAACTGTGTAGCTAAATCAATGTATTTAGGCGAGCGATGTAAGGATTTTGACCTCCTACTCTGAATTACATATTTGCTGTGTTAGAGTATATTCCTTCCGTGCTGTTTGAAACGAGAGTTCGGAGTCAATATAATTACTAGAGACCGGATTTTAAAGGGACAATTTTTCATCAAAAAAAGGACCAAAAAAAGGGAAAGTTGTAGCCAAAAATAGGACTTGAAAAAGGACTGTATCAACTCCCCAAAACACATTTCGGGACATTCATGAAAATATATGGCACACACAATCTTACATTTATCTCTTCACAACATAAGGACAGTGTTGTATTTGATATAGTAAAAAATGGGCTTCAAAAAGGACTATTTTATTCCCTCAAAAGTGTGCTATATTAATTCATGCACATTCATGGATATACATATTCAACTCAATTCTGTTTATTTGGCCATTAGACATACAGTTTTAGGCTTAGTCAGAGTACATTGAAAAAAAATATAAATACATTTTAAAAAACACTAATAAAAGAACAGTAAAATTTAAATAATACAATGAAAACATGAAATAATTTAAAACTTTTAAATTAAAGAAAACTAACTAAATTGCAATTAAATTTATTTATTAAAATATAATTTCATACAAATTTATGTTGAAAAACTCAGCAAGAAATAAAAAGGATTATTTAATGGGTAGCTCATTTAAATCCAATTTTAATCTACTTAATTTATTACAGAAGAAAATAATTAAAACATGTCTTCATAAACCTATTGATTTTCCATCTCAAAAATTGTTTTTAGACTTTAATGTTCTTAACGTAAGACAAATTTATTATATTGTATTAATAAAATTCATACATACAAATCGAAATAATTTTGAATTGTATGCTCATAGTTATGAAACAAAAGGTATGAATTCTTTAAGATTGTTTGAACCAAAATGCAACACTGTTACAGTATTTAATCATAGTAGTAATTTAGGCCCAAGAATATATAACAAATTTATATTTAAATATCCTAATCTTGTCAATTCTAATAGTTCTAGTATTAAATTAAAAATGTTATGTATGGATTTTATAAAAATTGAAAAATTGTAAATTTAAATTTATATACTATAATTGCACAGTAGACATAAGACAAATTGTATTGTATAATTATTAATTTCAATTCAGGAATCCGCCCCTGACCACGAGTTCTACTCTTTCAGGGGCGAGCTAATTTTTTTTCTGTATATATTATATGCTATGTTATAATTATTAGCAAAATAATAAATAAATAAATAAATAAATAAATAAATAAATAAATAAATAAATAAATAAATAAATAAATAAATAAATAAATAAATAAATACATTGTAATATCTAGTTTTGAAGCTATTGATTCGTAATTTATAATATCGACTGGGGAGCTTATTATATAATTTCATCCCCATAATTAAAAAGTTTGTGTTGCTCTTGTGTAATCCACAATATGGAATATTAATTTGTTCACTAATTCTAATTTCATGATCTTGTATATTGGCCACTTATGAGTAACTGTCGAAATTTTGTCGAGTGTAAAGTACTAAATCACATACAGGGACATCATTTTATTTTTACTTCAATTTTTATTGTACCTGAGTTTTGGAATGTACTTCACTCCCACCCCTTCTACTAGTAAACTTCCAACCGTTCACGACACAGAGCCGAGGGCGCGTAAGCAGTGCTGAGTTACTGAGTATAGTACGTTTCAGAAATATGTTCGCGTTTTCCAGTGACGAAAGAGTTTTCAATATTGAATCATATTTTCGTACAGGTACTGTCGTCCGTTTGCCTATGTCGCATCCCGGTTTCCCCCACCTGCTTCTTTTCGCCCCTCTGTTAAGTCTAGTAGCTGGGCTATCTTAGCTCTTTTCTGAAAACATTAATTTCTGTTAGGAATTGGACGTCTACGTAATATTGTTCAAGTGTTTAAAATAACTTAAATAAAAGGGCCTCCTTAAGTAATTAACTGTCACGTGATCCCCCCCCTTTCTACAACCCTGCGACAAAACCACTTGAACGGACAGTAGATAGCATTTCTGAGTGATTTTATCTTTTCGGATCGGGCAGAAGTGAAGATTGAATTTACAGTACGTAAGGTACTCTTTTATAGAGTAGGTACAGAATTATTTCAACATGAGTTACTCGTACGAAGGACGAAACTGGTAATTGGAATTAGGTACAATAGTCTATAGTGCGATAATATGCACAAAAGAACTGAAGCCTGTATGGAAATGAACGGCCACAATTTTCTAAAATGAGTTTAAATATCCATATTATAATTATTTTTCAATTTAACTTCATTCTCTATATTGCACGCTAATGTGCTGTAACAGTACAATAAACACTGCATAATTAATACTTCCGAATGGATAGCTCAATTCGTGTGTAAAACACTAAGTGTTAATACAGTACTGTATTTTAATTAAACAAAAACCTAATGAAAATCATCAAACTCAAAATTGCGATATTTCCTAGTTTACATAAATGGATGAACCACTTTTCTTCCCTCCTATACCTAGTAAAGTGATTTGTATTTTACGCCAGTATCATCGAACTCCGTCGTGGAAAGGGTAGCAAACAGTGTTTCCTGTTTCAATCGTTAATAGAAAGGTATAGCCAGGTTGATATTAAAAATGTTAGTAAAAATAAAATTATGTCCCTGTATATACAAATTTATGATTGTTAAAATCTGTGATTGTCTGAAAAGTGGCCGACAATGTTCCTGATAGTTTGATTTACATAAAATTCTAATGGCTTTCTTTTGCAAAATCAAGACGCTTCCAATTTTGGTTCCTTTTCCCCAGAAAATTAGGGCATATCGGATTATCGACTGTTATAGCACACAAAACCATACATTTATCGCTTCACAACATAAAGAAAGTGTTGTATTTGATCACATTCAAGATTTCAATATGTTTCAATATGATTCACCTCTTTAATTGTAGAATGTCTTTATAAACAGAAAATGACCGCTCAACATCAACTGAAACGAGAGGCGAAAATTTTCTTTTTGTCCTGAACTCTAAATCAGCACACTTCATTAGTTTTTCAATGTCTGGAATCAGAAGAAGAACGGTATTTATTTTTGCTTGCTCAGGAATTTAGAGGTCTATTGAAAAAATATAGGAAAATTATCTACATTTTTGCGATATTCTGTCAAAAAAGGACCAAAATAAGAGATATTTCTAAACAAAGGGGGGGGAAACGGGAATATGGACCAAAAAAGGAGAATAAAGGGAAATCAAAGCCACATACTTTGGATGGTAGAAGATAGTTTTGAACATTGTAATTAATTATTTCATGTTTCGTGTTGAAATAAAAGAAAGGGATTCCCTTTAAAATCCGGTCTCTAATAATTACATACCGTACCACACTGTCTTACAGAGCTACTTGTGAATACCTATATAGTAGTACCAACGGGAATAGTGAAGGTGGTATTTGTGGTAAAGTCAGCTTTTAATCTTGATGTCAACAAATGAACGTGTGCCTACTAAGTTTGTTTTATTCCCTGTATTCTCGCACGGATCTCAAATGTCGTGGATAGTATTGGAATGGTTTCTTCGTAGTATTTGTTAACGTGCCATTTCAAAACTTATATGATATGATATAGTTGTCATGCTCAGAAATAGCCGGAAAAATGTAAATCTTTGCTAATGTATGTAATTTTTGTTTGCAATAATGAACTTGCCTTAGTAATAGTAATTAGTAACTTGTCATTAAAAATATATAATCTATACTAATAATAAATCTGTAGCCAAAATTTTTCTGGTAATTTTCGATTTTCTAAAAATAATTGGTGTTAACATGTATAATTAACCATCCTGAAACCGAAAAATCGCTTTTTTTTTTTAATTTTTGTTTGTTTGTCTGTCTGTATGTTTGTTACCTTTTCACGCGATAATGGCTGAACGGATTTCGATGAAAATTGGAATACGGTATATATTAAGTTCGTTGTAACTTAGATTTTAGGCTATATGGCATTCAAAATACACTATTTAAAAGGGAGGTTATAAGGCGGCCTGAATTAAATAAATCGAAATATCTCGCTTATTATTGATTTTTGTGAAAAAAGTTACATAACAAAAGTTTCTTTCAAAATGATTTCTGATAAGTTTTATGCTCTGAAAAAGTTTGATAGGACTGATATTTAATGAGATAAATGAGTTTTAAAATTAAAATAACTGCCACCTAAGGCGGTGTATTGAAATAAAAAACAAATGACTTCGTCTATAAGGGGCCTTGGACACAGCAATCGAAAGCTATGAAACATAGCCTACAGACAATGTTTCTGTGTTTGTATGAAGTAATATAGGAAGCTAAATTAACCGATATGTATAATTAATTATTATTTCATCATTGGAAAGTGTAGTTTCTCTGGATGGATATAATGCTATAATGTTATTACAGTAACTTGTGAGTGAATTGAGGACAGGTAAGATTAAAATAGCTTCTTATGCACAGAAAACTTATAGGTTATTCTGTATATTCATTTCCTGTATTTCTTAAAATAATGTTTATGAGCATATTCATTTTTATCTTAGAGAATTAACGAACAACGAGAGTGTATTGATTTAGTATGCAGTAATAGTACGTTAGCTTAGCAATCCATTATTTTATAATTCAAATTTTAACTATGCTCAATTGAATCGTGTTAAAATACATAAAAAATATATGCAATAAATGCAATGCAAAAAAATTGGGTAATGAGCCAAGCAGATTATGTTGCGCTGTTGTAAAAGTTGTTCCTCCTGAGATTCAAGATCTCCCACAACAAATTGAAAACTTTCTAATTCGAGTACATCCGTTATCAACACACTTTTTACATAATATAATATAATATAATATAATATAATATAATATAATATAATATAATATAATATAATATAATATAATATAATATAATATAATATAATATAAACATAATAATAAATTCGAGCACATTCGTTATCAACACACTTTTTATATAATATAATAAAATATAATATAATATAATATAATATAATATAATATAATATAATATAATATAATATAATATAATAATAAATCTGTAGCCAAAATTTTTTTGTTAATTTTCGCTTTACCAAAAATAATTGGTAATAACAATTAATAACATGTTAAAGGAATTGTCATTGCACCAAATGAGTGGCCCCTGGACCAAAATGATCGCATTTTAATATTTCAAGTACAATTTAAATTAAGTAACATATTAAACGATTTATCCTTCTATCAAACACGAATGTTCCCTGGATCAAACGTCCTATTTTAATTATGTAATTACTTTATATTTATTTCTAACGGGTGCAGCGGAGCGCACGGTTACGGCTAGTAATACAATAAAAAAATTAATCCTGCCGGGAAGCGAACTTGCAAACTTTGATTCCGAAATCAGAAACCTTAGCCCTACGCTACACCATCTCGTATCACGCTCTGCTTTGTGGACGGATCACTATAAAAGAATCAACCCAAAGAAACTTCACAGCATTGCCTTACTCGTGTGAACCTGACTTAAAAACTTTACATTTAAACTACCAAGTGTCGGCCCTTTATTTTTGAACCCAACTGTATGTGGCAATAACATTGATTACTAATCTGCAACACACCTACTGTATGTGAATATAATTAAAAAGAAAAAGGGACAAGTGGAACAATCAACTTACAGAAAAGTTAAAAAAATGTATGTGGAAACGTCTTTCAGTATTGAATTATCATCAGTTACCTGTAATCTGAACGATAGTTGTTGCGCTCATAGTTATCTGGCAGATATAATCACTTTAAATATGAACAACAAATAATTATTACAGTAACCCTGCAATGCATAATTTGTACTCCGTGCTTGCCACATGCTAATCAGCAGACAGCGGATTTTCGGTCCCTAGACAAGACGTCACGTCTCTTGGCTTACGGAGGGAGCGTACCAATGAGTTCAATCATACTATGATTAGTCTAGTATATAGCCTACAGTCACGAAGCTCAATACGTAAGTAAATATGCATCCATATAGTTGCTAACCACTAGGATCGCTACTATTGCCTCGTTACAGACAATGCGAAGTAGTACCAGCACAGTCTATTGTTACTAGTACCATCATAAGCTCAAGTTTCGTGACTGTAGATACTAGACTGTGGTTCGATAATCTCCATGAAACTATGTGCACCTAGCGTTCAGTGGCGGGACCCAAAATCCGCTGCCTGCTAATCATATTGCTTCATGCAAAACAGAAACTGCAGTGTTTCAGTACAATGAAGCTGAAATGATTTATTATTATTATTATTATTATTATTATTATTATTATTATTATTATTATTATTATTATTATTATTATTATATCTGTCACTCGAGACAGAAATAATAATAATAATAATAATAATAATAATAATAATAATAATAATAATAATAATAATAATAATAATAATAATAATAATAAGTCTGATGATAATATTGAGATATCAGCATTCCTTATTTTTAAGTCTTCTTTAAAGAGCTTATTGATCAAAATAAGAATAGGCCTACCACTCTTCCTGTCCGTTGGTTTTCATTCTTACTTCGAACTCTAAATAATTTTAGTAGTATTACGGATGATATAGTTATTCCTTCAAGGAATATCTCTTTTCATTGTTATTATTATTATTATTATTATTATTATTATTATTATTATTATTATTATTATTATTATTATTTTAAGATTTCAACAGGAACATGTAAAGTAATGACGTTTCGAGGCAAAAAACGAAAGCCAAACAGTTCGATCCCGGGCCAGGTCGATGGCATTTAAGTGTGCTTAAATGCGACAGGCTCATGTCAGTAGATTTACTGGCATGTAAAAGAACTCCAGCGGGACAAAATTCCGGCACATCCGGCGACGCTGATATAACCTTTGCAGTTGCGACCGTCGTTAAATAAAACATAAAAAAGCCAAACAAAATATGAATTATAAAAAAAAATGTCGAGTCACCAATCTTTGAAGTTACTAGGCCTGTAATTTCATTGCTAGTTTAAGGTATTGTTAGTTTGGTAAGAAATTGTTAACAATACAAATTTATCGAATGGGGAGGTCGTTCTACTAGCTTCAAGTAGATGAAACTAATGATGTATAACACTGCTTCGGGAATCTATATATTAACACAATTTTATTCGCAAAATAAATTTTTCATAAAATCTACTAACTATCAGTGTTCAGATAATTGGTTGGAAGAATGACTTTTCTTTTTTCTTTTTTTCCTTAATACGTGAAAAATTATCTTGAATCTTTGTTACCGAATCCGTGACTACAACCCTAGGCTAGATCATATATGTAACAGATAGGTCATCGCTATGTTAAAATCGTTAGCACTTTGAAGAGAACAACCGCCAGGATCGCCCGTCCGCCGTAAACGAACACGAGATGGCAGTACAGTCGCTAATACAATTGAAATGAGAATTATGACGTGACTCCTTATGTAACGAATAGATGGCAGCGTAGTAAACCTGACAAAAATTGTTAACGTCAAAGCCTATAAGGCGGACCTATCTGGAGTAGCCTATATATGATCTAGGCTGCAACATAAGGCTTCACCAGACAGGCGCCATATCGAGTTCGGGACGGTACGTGACGATTTTTAAATACATAGCGGTAGAGAGGAGCGACGAGGGATTCCGAAGGTCACACGTATTATCGAGTGAGTTCGGTAGACAGCGCTGGCTGTATCACGGCGGTAGTTATGGATCCATCTTTGGAGGAAGAAATTTTAGCTTTTGGCAGTCTCTCTTGATGAAGATTAAAGTTGACACCAGTAAGTATTTCACTTACATTAAATTTTCAACGTTCTTTTGCTTGATGGATTCAAAATGACATATATTTACAGATATTTATAATTACGTAAAATTTTTAAAACTGAAATATGTATCTGTGATTGTTGTTTAATGTTATAGCAGAAACACTTGGGTCGATGGAGTAACTTGGAGAGTTCTATACATTGATTCGAGTCCTGAAGTATAAAACTGATTTGGGAAGAATCTGAGATGGATAGAAATTTGTTTTTGACGATTTTGATCTTCCAGAAGACCAACACTTCCCGGACAAGCAGAAACCACGCCGCACATTTTTTGGAGACGAGGTTTTTGGACTCAAGCCATACTCAATGAGGCCCTTCCTGTGCTTTTAATCCAAATATGATCTAGTCTACGGAAAGATAAATAAATAGATTACAACTATGGTTTATGTCGTGCACTGAGAGTGATTTAAACTTATTTTTTAGTACTCTTTCCATGAAACATAGGATATTTTGAGGCCGATAGAACTGAAAAGAAGAAATATAAAACAAAATCAGAAGCGTGTTTGCTTCATAAACTTTTATGTCTCCAAAATGTACAGGGAAGAGCTACTACAGCGGTAGCAGTTAGAAGAAGATATGATTCCTGTTCACCCTTTACGGTTCCCGAGAGCGACAATCTTCAGCTGCACCATTAAAGAGTACTTTGAGTAGGTAAACACTCTTGGAATTCGTGTTAATGAGAATTCACTGTATTTATTAGAGTGTTTCACTATTGCAACAATAAAATAAATAGGCTTATTAATATAGGCCCTACTGTATACGCATTTTTACAGTCTTTATTTATTGTTACACCTAACTTCCTCTTTCTTTCCTTCGTTCTGTGCATATGACGAGAATCATAGAAAAGCATTTTCTTTTACGAAATATGTTATTTCTTCCATTTGACTACACATGTTGCTTTACGAAATTTCATAGCACAAGGCGAATAGTGTTACCTAATATTCCGGATCAGTTATTCTTGATATTTCAAACGTTTCTTCAAGTTCTTATTATTCCTTGTTTTCAATATTGTTTATTAAGTATAAATAAAAATGTCTGAGTCACGATTAGATGGTTTTCCCACATTATATCTACAAATGATTCATCAGGTTTTAATTCATATGTTTACGAAAATGGATCACTATGTGTTAATCATGAATCGAAAGAAAAACTCTGAAAGTTAATTTTTCATTGTTGTAACTGGTGCGTGTAGACTGACGGCAGCACAAACATAGTTTTCAAATCGGTGTCTATGCAGCAGAAATCATTCGCAGTTTTTAAATATTTTTCCTTTGTTACCTTACAGTGTCGGGTCACCAAAGGATTCTGCCATTGCATCGTCAATTCAAGGTATCTGGTACCGTGAATTAAGGTAAAAGCAATGGATGCCCAAGAGTTTCTAACAGGGTGCGAAATCGTTAAAAGTTGGTGGGGGAAAAAGAATATTTATCTTTACGTTACGTATAAGTTACAAGTATATGTGGTTTTTAAGTACATTCAATGAAACATTGTCATTTTAAAAGAAAAGTAGATGTTAAAATATTGTGACGCCCACGTGAGATTCGATCTCACGACCGACGGAGGAGAGGCTAAGTCGGCCGTGTTTTGGGTGGGTTGCGTGCGCATCTGGTGCTTGCGGAGAGAAGAAAGGGGAAAGAGCGACCGCGGTAGAGACGAGAGGGGTCCGGATTGTTCGAGTGCTTTCTCTGGAGTGCTATCTGGACGCGCGCCGAAATATCGAGAACTAGTACTTTCTCGCAACTATGGTTTAGCTATAAAAGAAGAAACGCGAGCGAACTTGAGCAGTTTCAGTTTAGTCATCCAGTCGGTCAGTCAGAGAGTAAGTCAGTGGACAGCAAGTTAGTCTTGTGTAGCAGTGAAGCCAGCTTCGAGACCAGAGCGCGACTTGAGTTGTGTCCGTAACTGTGGAGCCTGAAGCCCGGAGTTCGAGTGCAGTGGACCGCAGTTGGAGGGATCTGAGTTCGAGTACAGTGGACTGTCTCTGAAGGTCTGGGGTTCGAGATTCTGTGAACGCGAGTGACTGAGCTAAAAGAACTAGCCAAGACAAACGAGCTGTGAACTGAGAATTGACAGTTCTGATTTTTGAACATTAGTTAAAGTTCAGTTCATTGTTGTTCTCAATATTCCAAGTAAATTGCCATTGTCGTCTGTGGAGTGCAATAACGAATACTGTGTTACTGTGTGGAGAGCAAATCCCATTGTTGACGGGAGTGAAGTTAAATTGTAGAGAGTGATAATTATTGTTAAGACAATAAAATTACATTGTTGTTTAGTATAAGAATTTACAATATTTCAAATAAAAGTAAGCTGACCTCAAAGAAAAATGTCGCGTTTAACATTGTCGGTCGTCTCAAAGCCTTCCGCTTTCTTTGACAATGCCTGGACTGGATTGACTGGGGCTAGTATATAATATTACTAGAGCGAAGCAAATTCAATATTTCCAATCGATTGTTGCTGGTATTTTAATTGATATTCATAAAGTTTAATGCATTATTTTTAGTCATCTAATGAAGATTATTCTTGAAATGAAAATATTTTTAGTAGTGTATCTTTCGCTGTTAGTCTCGTTATAATAAACCGCCCTCCCCCCATATTAGTGGGGGGAAATTCTTGGGATAAAATCATTGGTGGTGGGGGGAAATCATACCCACCCTCCCGGGATTTTGCACCCTGGTTTCTAATGAAACAGGGGAGCCCTCGCAGCCCTCAGAAATCAACATACCGCGCCAGTCGGGAAGCTTTATATTTCCTCAACCGACTGTAGGGAAAATTTTACGAACCCGATTGCGAATGAAACAGTTACAGTTACTGCAAAAGCTAAAGCCGTAAGACCTCGTCAAACGATATGAATTTTGTAATTTCATGCAAGAGTTATGGAGGAGAATGATGGTTTTTAGGACCTTCTAGTGTTTAGTGACGAGGCCACATTTACTTGAGTGGCAAAGTTAATTGCCATAATGTACACATCTGGGGTAGCTACTGAAAAACCACGTTTGACAGCGCAACAAGAACTAGATTCTCCAAAAGTGAATGTGTTTGCTATGGTGTGTGCGGCCCCTTTTTCTTTCACCGAGACAACTGTGATCGGTATGTAATTCCATGATATGCTGCAGCAATGGTTGCTTCCTCAAGTGGCTGAGGATTCCAATAACTTCATATTTCAACTTAATGGGACGCTGGACCACTGGCACACTGGAGTGCGTCGCTACCTGAACGCAGAACTCTCTCGCCGTTGGATTGGACGATGCATTGAAGATTATTTGGCGTTGTTACAGTGGCCTCCTTGATCCCCCGACCTAACGGTCTATGATTTTTTTCTCTGGAGGTATATAAGAGACATAGTGTACATGCCAAGACTATCAGATATTTTGGTTGATCTCAAGAATCGCTTTAGGCCTACAGATGCATTTACGACCATTACCAGGGGTATGCTACTGCGTATGGAACGAACTTCAATATCGCATCGATGTGTCATAAAACGAGACAGAGCCACATCGAACAGTTATGAAGTTGTGTCCGAAACTTGGACAATTTCTGTTTATTTTGATGAATCATACATTATTCTAAGTATTATATTTTTCTTTATGTAGTCGCTAAAAACCTGATGAATCATATGCAATTACCCTGTATATTCCTACAGCAAGAATGGGCATCGTGCCTCACTTGAGAATTAGTGCCTCACTGACCTTCACAGAGCTTATCGCTCTGAGTGACATCACAGTCTACTATATACAGTCGCGAAGCTTGAGGTGATTTTTTGCAAATCTCGTGATAAAGCGCTCCAAGCGGTTAGCAACTAGAAACAATAGACTGTCCACGGTCGACTTTGGACTGTGTCGTATTTCCATCGAGTGCTAGCTCGTTGCGTATTTCACATTGATGCTTGTGAAATGTTCGTTATTGGTTGTAATGAAAATGTTAATGGGTAAAATACAATAATTGGAATAATAATATTTTACTAGAGACGTAGAAAAATTAAGTTTGTTTTAATGGAATTTATTGATCACGTTTTATTTTCAATTCTGGTGGAATTATTTTTGCTTAGGCCTACTTTTTTTTTTTTTTTTCAAAGGATATGTTTTTAATTATAGCTGTTAATTTTGTTGCTATTTCTATTTGTTGCTTTACTAGAGACGTAGAAAAAGTCTGTTACAATAAAATTTATTTATCACGTTTTATTTACAATTCTGGTGTAATTATTATTGCTTAACCTCATCCCACTTTGTTAACTACGTAAGTCTACACTACAAGTACCGGTACACGTAAGTTACTCCATTAATTCATATTTCCATTATTATTGTTGTAAAGGGAAATGAAAATTATTATTTATTGGTTTCATAGTTAATTATCGCTATAATCTTGAATGAGTGAAGCGATTATAGTAAATTTCAGTTCGTTTTGCACAAACAAAAATCATATTAACCTATTTCTTGCAGGTATCTTCGATTTTATGGTGGAATTTAATATACTTCATTAAAATAATAAATTAACTTTATGCATTTAATATTTCAATAATGGAAGGAAGATGTTATTTTTTCCAAAACAACACGACAATGAAAGTGTAACATATTTTGTCGTCTACTAGGAGAGAGATCTACGATGATGAGGCGATAGTAGCGATCCTAGTGGTGGGCAACTACCCACGTTTGCATTTTTACTACATATTGAGCTTCGCGACTGTATATAGTAGACTGTGGTGACATCTTCACAGTCCCCGTTCCTCCCTCACGTAGCTCCTAGGCGTGGGCAAGTTCTATATAAGTTTCATAAGCAATATCAGTGGTGGCAATATGGCATTATCCCATTTCATGAGAAATGGGAGGAAGAGTTTGTTGCTGTTTTGGACGGGGAGAACATACGATGTTTGTTATGATCGAAAATCCTATTAGGCATTAATAAATTTAATATACAACGACATTACTCCTTACGTCATAAAGAACATGCTGAATTAGAAGTTAAGACAAATTAAATGTTATTTTTTCGTACTATTCCGAAGAAAAATTATGATCTTAACATTTGCATAGTAGGCTATACTAAATACGACATTATACCTTAAACACGCTGCATTAAAAGGTACCAGGAATTAAATGTTGTTTGTACGTATTATTTCCAAAAGAAATTTATTTAAAAAATATCAAATGTGCGTAGAAAACGAAATATGATTCTCTGAAATTATTTTAGGTCGAGAACGTGCAAATCTATTAAGTAATCTTGATAAACGCCAGAATATTCAAGAAAATAAACGTAGACAACGTGATGGAATATTATTGGCTAGTTACGCAATTTCTCGCCTGTGATTTAAATCAATGCAGCGATGGAGAAACAGTAAAGAGGTTTATGATTAAAGCTGCCGAATTAATTTGCCAAATTGAATAAAAGTTTTCGAGTCTCTCACGTTAACCAAGCGCTTTCCTAATAATTCGCCACTGACCGCCTTAGCGATTACGATAAGGTGACGCAGGTCACAGCAGTTTATATTTCCCATCCTACTCTGCAGTCTGCTCTCCTAGTAAACAAACTATTTCTAATCGAGTGCCTCACGTAACCGAAAATTGTGCCCATGTATGCCCTACAGTATCTTCCTTGTACTGTGAATGCCAGCGCCACGCTAGTGTGAGCAGTCCTCTGGATAAACTGCGATAAATCGTCTCGAATTCTGTGCCGACTGTGTACTGTACAGTAGCGTGCAAATTAATCCGAACACGACATATGTTTACATTTTCTGTCATTGCTGGCCTCACAGCTGCTCATACCGCTTTAATTGACATCTGTAGTACGTGTAATTCCATTGTTGAAGGTCTGTCGTTATTATTTTTTTTATAATATGTGACATTTTGCCTGTCGTTTTATACTTATAAGCATTTCAGTTGTGTTGAAGACTTAATACTGCAATCCTGTGTACATTCTGTCGTCTTCACAAATGGATACAACTCCACGAAAACGGTCTAAAATTATAACATTAGCAGAGCATTCTTCTATGACACAGAGGCAAATTGCTGCAGAATGTCACATCGGTTTGGCTACTGTTAATTCGATCATAAAACGATACAGGGAGACTGTATCCATCACACCCCAGAAAAAAGGAAACTGTGGCCGGAAAAGGAAGACTTCACCTCCAGATGATCGTTTAATTGTCAGGAAAAGTAAATTAAATCCTAGATTAACTGCTGTCGACTTAACCCGCGAGTTAATGACTACCACTGGGGCGAATATTCACGTCATAACAGTGCGGCGTAAGCTTTTGGAAGCTGGACGAAGGGCTCGTAAGCCTATTAAGAAGCAACTGCTAACCCCTGTTATGTGCAAACAACGCTTAATGTGGGCAAAATTACATCAACACTGGACAGTGAATGACTGGAAGAATGTACTTTTTTCCGATGAGTCTCATTTCGAGGTCCGCGGCCACCGTGTTTCTTACGTACGGAAAGGATCCGAAAAAGTAACAGCAGCTCATCTCCAACAAGCACCCAAATACCCCCCCCTAAAGTATTGTTTTTGGGGTTGTTTTACACATGAAGGGCCTGGAGCATTAATACCTATCAAGGGAATGATGAATTCTGACAAATATATTCACTTATTGGAAACTAGAATCGTACCCCAGCTGCAAAAACCATTTCCGGGTGGCAGAGGTGTGTTCCAACAAGACCTGGCACCATGCCATACGTCTCGAAAAACTACAGAATTCTTCAACAAGAAGAATATTCAGGTACTCCCCTGGCCAGGCAACTCACCCGACATCAACCCCATTGAGAACTTGTGGTCAATTTGCCAAAGAAGAATGCAAAAATGGATTGTTCTACAAAGAAGAAGATGATTTCTGCCCTCATTGGTGTATGGTTTCGCGATGAAGAAATTAAGAATATTTGTGGGAAATTAGTGGAATCCATGCCAAATCGTCTCAGAGCTGTTATTAGGAACAAGGGAGGCCACATAGATTACTGAGGTATGTCTTAGATCCTTTTTTTTTACCCCGTTTGAGTGTTTTTGCATAAGTAATTACTAATTACGTTGTTCGGATTAATTTGCACGCTACTGTATATCGTCCCGAATTGTTATCTTCATTCAGGTGAAAATGTTCCTGAATCTCTTTTTCCCACCATCGCTTTTGAATTCGGGACCTTCCAGACCATAGCCAACTGCCGCTACATTGTCAATAAACTATAAAATAAAATAATAAACCTTCAAAATGTTCTACAGGTGTATTATGCCAAAGTTTCTTGTGTTACGAATCAAAATTCTCAAGGAGTAGTTCTGTCTTTTGTTGATATTGAAAACCTTACAAACGAATATAATGGAAATAATCTTACATCTACTAGCGTTTACATGTAGGCTATAGCAGACTGAGAACACTACGCTGTATCTCCAGAGATGAGAAGTCTAAGAACAGCGCTAACGACGAAAATAGACAATAACGTCTCTTGTCTGGAAACAAAGAGTCCCTATAAAGGAGCAGAGTAGGACGACTGCACATTCCGCCTTGCCCAAACATTATGCTTCAACCCAGATTTCAAGCAGATCTGGAGCACAAACGGCGACATTTAGGATGCGGATACTGGAGGAATAAAAACGTACGTACAAGGAGGAACTGCATGCAACACAGGAAGAAAACAAGATGAGACAAAAAAAAATATCAATAAGCAGTTGATGGCAACCAGAGTAAAGATGGTAGTTTTGCAACAGAGATTCAAGTTACCTCTAAAATGTAAATACTAAACTTTACAATTTTCTTCTTGAATACAATTCAGGAACTACACTATTGTAAATTTGGATTATGAATTGTTTTAAATATATGGCAAGAAAATCGTAAATTTCTTATAATTGCGTGGAAGGTTTAGGGGTAGAAGACAGCTTGATGAAAATCATCTTAGCATAACAATAAATCAAATAATTTGAAATTTTAATGAATATCGTATTCATTGCGAGAAAAATACAGCATTCGCTGCTCAAGGCAATAGCATTATATTGAATGTAATACGTACACAATGATACAGTATTAAAACTTCATGAATTTTTTCATTGGTTCCATCGGCCAGCTCCTGCTAAGGAGCAAGATGCGCGTAAAGTGTTTCTGAAATGGTAATGGATATTTTTTTCCCGATTAGGTACCCAATTATAAGTTCCTCGTTAAAATAAATATCAAGACTCACCACCACCAGTACGACCACCACCACCACCAAAAGTATGGTGTGACAGCGATTTGCCGAATTGTGTGAGCTACGGACAATATGCGAGGTTTGTAGGCTATTTTGTTTCTCGGCTCTTTCCATTATGAGATTCAACTGATGGGCACTTAATTTCACATTTCTCCTGAATTGTTAAGGTACTGAACTGAATAGACTGTAAATATCGTACAGAATTAAACATTGTCGCACTTGTTATACTCACAACATTCAAGAAAATGTATTTAAAACTGCGCGCTACTGACAAACTGCTGCAAATTTTGCAGCGCCTGGAAACTCTGGATTCATGGCGAGGGGCAGCAGGAGGAGGGGTAAAACTAACGCGCAAAGCATCCGAGACGAGACTGGCAGCTCAAGGGGAGGAAGTGACTTCATCAATCTGTCCTTGTCTCTGGTTTCGCTCTGGCAGCACCAGGGGAGGAAGTGACTTCACTAACGATTGCGTGCATGTCAATGAGAGCGAGATTAAAAAAAAAAATTCGAACAGCAAAATAGAGACTGTATAATAAATGTATTTCACAACATAAAATGAGACAAGAGCCACAAATGTCTGGGGCTGCTGCAGCTCCGCAGCCCTCCTTCGAAAGCCGCCCCTGCTGTGCGATACAAGACACTAAAATCGTAATGTAACTATCACAACGCAAGACTGATTCTATCGATGTCATTTCTCTTCCGACTGTAGTCTTCAATATTATTCAAGTTATCTCGTGACCTTTCCTCTCGCCCGCTCTTCCTTATCGCAGTGTTTGATTCGCATTCCTTCCGTCGGTAATCCGTACTTGCTAGACCTTTATTTGAATTGATATGCCGGTGCCATGTCTTATATCAACAAAAGTCAATAGCGTGGCGCGTGTTCTAAAAATAAAACACATTCTGTTACGCCCAATAATGTTTACGAAGATGAATCATTCGTGGTAGAATGCATTGTAGTTTCAGTATCAAAGAGTTGTCGACATGAACGTTTAGAGTGGGACGATACTTAACTATAATTAGATCCCATGTTGTTCAAGTTTATCTTCTGACTTGAAACTCTCTGGACTCTCAAGCCGTCACATAGGCCTATACGTTCATCAGTCGTCATCGCTATGTATCACATATTGGTCTGAGATTGAGATTTATTGGAGCTGTGATTTTGAAACTATAGTCACGGTCTGAACCAGTGACAAACCTATCACAGCGGTTCTTGAAATGGCACCCCATCACTAATCATCACAATTTTTGGGCTGCACCGAGGTGTACGTGAACAAGTGAATCACACTTCCAAAAAAATATTTTCTATTATTCACTCATTAAAGCGACTGAAGCACTTTCTTCCTGATAAATTAAAATTAATCCTTGTACAAACACTTCTGATGCCACACTTCGACTACTGCGATGTTATATTAAGTAACCTCAATGCAAATTTGAGCAGCAGGCTACAACGTGTGCATAATGCGTGCGTCCGTTATATTTGTAATATTCGTAAGTATGATCATGTTTCCCCGTCTTTCCAAACTCTGTCTTGGCTAAGGCTAAGCGATCGACGAGCCCTGCATTCTCTTGTTCTCTTATTTCAAATTCTGCGCACCGCTACCCGAATCTATTTGGCTTCTCGTTTTCAAAATTTATCCGCATACCATCAGCTAAGTACAAGATCTCATTATAACAATTTACTCATTATACCCTACCACAAGACATCTTTATATTCTTCATCCTATACAGTTTCAGTTGCTAGAAATTGGAACTCGCTTCCGAGTGATGTAAGGGGTTGTTGGACAATAACTTCATTTAGGTCAAAATTACATAAATTCTTATTTAACAGATTAATTGCTGATTAATATTTGTTACTTATAATGAAACTAACATCTGTCCATTCTTATTATTATCATCAATTTCTCTAAATAGATTTACAAAACCTCAAATGGCAATTACATTAATATTTTCATTACAAAAATATATTTTAGATTTATATATATTTTTTTCTCCCTTTAACATAGTCCTAGTAAGCTTATATTAAATTAATTTTCATCATTTTGCTAGCTATGTCAAATATTAAATTAATTATAATTCATTGAATTAAATTAGCTCATAAATTAAGTTACTACTTTACCTTATGGGTTTGTCTAAATTTAAATAAATATGTAGTCTACTAGTCGTTAAAATTGAAGAATATTGCTGGAGAACCTTTTAAGTGTAGTGTAAATATTTGTAATTTAAGTATGTATTGTATTGATTAAGACTGGTTGAGTGGAAGAGAAGGCCTTATGGCATTAACTCTGCCAGCTAAAATAAAACAATATTATTATTATTATTATTATTATTATTATTATTATTATTATTATTATTATTATTATTATTATTACGTTGGAATCACGACTGGACTGATTACTGCTTGATTTTCTCGCAGATTTCACTTACCGTGAGGCGAATACCAAGTAATCTCATGGCGAGTCCTCACACATATCTTGTCAAATACACTTTCGATTTCACCAAATCTATTGACGGTATTCAACTTCGAAATTGATACAGCATAGGTAGAAGGTATGATCACCTCATCATCAGATCAGTTACATTAAATTTTATAAATGCATGTTATGGATTCATAATTATTACAGAACGTCTTATGTGTTTGTAAACACACTTATGTACAGTATGTTTTATTATTCAATATATATATATATATATATATATTAGTCATTGTTTAACGGTTCTTTATGGACGCCTAGGTTGTTTAGTGTCAGTGGAGTTGGCGACAGCGAGTTGGTATTCCGTGGAATGACTCGAGCATTCCCCACACGATTTTACAGTTGGGGAAAAACTCCGATCAGAAGCTAAGGAAACGCGCTACCGCTTGAGCTACGCTGGTGGCTCGTCCAATCAATATATTCTGTCACGAGTTCTGTTATTGTACGTACATTTCGGTTTATTTAAATGTTTTGAGAATATACTATATTGTGATCACTTTAATGTCAATTGAACTAAGTGGAATGCTTTACTTAACTATTTTTCATTCAACACGTACGAGGGTCATTTCATAAGAATTGAATAAGATGATATCATAATCGCATATTTTCTTCACTCCAAGAGCATCTGCCTGTTGTTCTTACACGATCTCGTACCATTCTGTAATTAAAATATAATCCAAAAATAAGCAAAAGCGTTTAATAGTACATTATGCAACGAGCCTATAATGAAGGTAATTAAGAAGTGAGTATGGATATTTATGAAACGAGCGCAAGCGAGTTTCATAATTTTCATACGAGCTTCTTATTTACCATTATAGGCGAGTTTCATACGACTTTTTATGCTCGACCATATTTCTAACTTGATATTATTAATTTTAATTGTACCTGACCTTCAGCAATGTTCCGTATGTTGTGAGATGTGCGCAGACGCGAAAGTATTGATTTTTTCCGAGGAACAGATATCCACATTGACCTTGCTAGGCCATAAGAACCTACAGAGATAACATTGAAATTAAATTAGACATTGAAAAACGAGATGACAAATTGAATTTATTTGAATATTATTTACAATTAACGCTAATTATTATAGTAACAGAACATAACCTTCTGCGACAGTATTGGATTTCCAGCCTCCGTGACTTTTCGCTAATTCTCTTTCGATTGCATATCCGAGAATAATCGATACTTTCGGTTTTATAACGGTAGAAAGCTGACCTGTCATTGGCTGAACAGTTGTAACCTGAGTCGTCATTGGCTGAAAGACCTGACCTTTAATGAGTAGGTGTACTTTAATGACATGCATTAAAGGTCTGCTACCAGGTGTATAATTACTACGTTTCGGCATGGTCGAGCATAACATTTATTTATTTAATTAATTAGATATTTAAGGAGGCTTACATGGGTACAGTAGCGGATACACGTTTTACAAAAAAAAAAAATTAAAGATCTCAATATAATTGTATATTAAAATATTTATTGAATTGTTATGTTTATGAAGAGTATTCAAAGCATGCCTACACTAAAATTCAATACATAATATGAGACAGACTTATCGGAATTGCTATGTGAATTAAACGCACGTATGTTGTACTACTTATAATCTTAATCAATTTTAGATCTGTTGAGAGACACTGGTTCCTTGTCTCTTGAAATAGCGTTATAAATTACGTGAAGAAGCGTCAGGTACTGTATCTCCTCAGAAGCAGCGTTCCTATATCAAGACTGAAACTTTACTCGGTAAAATTCAAACAAACATTCATTTCGCATGTTGAAAGTTTGTGACGAAGAGATAACAGATCATACTTTGTCTCTGGCAGCACGTTCTCGTGCAAAACACAAAGCGCGGGCACGGCGTCATGCCAGAAGTTGAGGCTATCTTATCTTGACATGGCCTCTCGAGTGTCAGACCCAGGGCGGATCCTTGCACTCAAAGCCCATTGTCGGTCCTATACATGTGATGACTGTTCAAGTCAGACAGATGGCCTGAGTGACATTCGTGAATCTGATGCTGACAGCTGAGTCATCTAGCCTCAGCGCTGACACAGTGCACTTTGTCGCAATTTGTCCTTAGGGCACAGGTTTTATTTCGTCCCACTTTTTAATTTAATATAGTAACGTTCAGAAAGTAACATATTGGGCAACGCTGAACGATGTATGCTACCGTTGTCTACCTCGTCGGCAACAGCTCTATGTGCCTACACTTGGCGTGTAGCTCATTCGTGTGTTCAAACCCTAACTTAAATATTCATGTAATTACTTGTTTTTTGTCAAATGTCGGTATCCATACATATAAGAACATATGGTGCTTCCTGAAGAAATGATGACTCCAAATATGTAAAAACATAGTACTACAGTGAAACCTCTCATTTACGGACATCGAAAGGACGTAACAATCTGTCCGCATCTGGGAGGTGTCCTTTATTGGGAGGGAGACTCTCCAAAGTAACAGTAAATTTATAATATGCATTATGTATCCCTTCACGCTTTAAATGAAATGTATAAGTGTATTTTAATTCTATGTACAGTATACTGTATTACAATCAATTCTTTGCAACTGTGATCTTCAGTAGATAAAACTGAAATAGTAATATGCGTTGAGCGGTGTGTTGAAGTTTTCATGTTCGAGGAAAAGTTTGAAAAAGCGAAACGTAGTTGAGCTTTTTTAATTTCCGAGAATTGAAAGAAAACATACCGCTCCTGTATCGTACATTGTTTTGTGCGAAAATCGTTTATTACATACCTGAAAGAGGAATTGCTAATTAGTTGCAATGAAATCTCCATCTTGATTTCTGTTCAATGACGGCAAATTTGCAAAACAATAATATCTATCTTCAAAATTGTTGCTTTAAAATGTTTTCTGTGTTTACTATACTCCAGCAGGCCGTGATATACGTTTGTCTTTTTTTCCCCTAGTCTATAAATGCGAACTTAAAACAAACGGTAAAGTTATGTAATGATTTATTTTTCATTTTAATATTTTACCAATATTATTTATATAACATATTGCAGTAATAACATCGGCAAGTTGATTTGTTGATTTTTTCACGGCTTCCTTAATGTTACTTGCATCACGAATGCAGTAACTTTAGTGGAGTTGTAGAGTTTACTTAATTTTTGCAAATATTTAAAAACAGTGCAATTTAGGTGAAATTGCAGTGGTAAGTTTCCAATTTATAATTATTACTATATTGAACGTCTCTAAAAATAATATGTTAAAAGCCTAAAGCAGTAAAATCAATATGTCACTTAAGCGGTAAGAAGAGGGAAATTGTTATGTGTGTTAGGTTGGGAATACTGAATGAGGAATTTTAGACTTTCCGCGGATTGGTTTTGTGCGGAAACCAAGCAAATACGCACGATCTCGCACAAAAGGAAAATACAGTACTGCGTCATGCAATATTCTTCTAGGTCTACAGCTATGCAGTAGTGTAATTTACAGTTTTCAACTTAACCTTTACGTTCAGGTGCCATGTCTCTCGAAACAGAACAATTGATTGAAGTGAAGAGAATAATCCTACTAACCCTATCATGTGTCGAATACAATTTCACGATCGCGGAAACCTTGGACCCATCAGACAGGTTAAACTTTATGACTTTGTTTATCCAACCGGTTCTAACTAACAAGGGGTAGCCGGCTGGGCTAGTGGTAGCCTACGAGACACTTATGTTATGTTTCATGCTAAGGAATTTCTGTACAGTACTCAAAACTAAATTTTCCATAATTGTAACACATTAGGTCTTGAAATCCAAGTTCAGTCCGCAGTCAGGAGGTAAAGCAAGCTTTAGGACTGTAAAACAGATGTCCGTGTCCGTGTCTGAGAGTGTCCGTAAACGAGAGTTTAATTTATTTTTATTTATATATTATTTCAGTTGGGACATAAAAATCTGTCTGTATATGAAGAGTGTCCATATCTTGGGAGTGTCCGTAAGAAGAGGTTTCAATGTATTTCAAAGCTTTTGGAAGATTTTGAAATAACCGTACACAATGCTGCTAAAATTAATTTTACCAGAGTTCACATTAAAGGGAGAAAATTTCACTGAGGACAGAGTTAGGTTGGGAACATTAAAGAAAACAGTATATTAGACCTAAATCAGGAGATGCGAAACAAAACATCAGCATTTCGAAAGTGGTTAACAGCTTATTTGGTCGTTCGAGTATTTACTTGCATCAAGGGTTGTTGTTGTTTTTAGTCAACTGTCCGAAGATAGATCTGACCTTACAAATGAAACAAATAAGACTCCACTTACGCGGCAACTAAGCCAGGAGACATGCTTTTGCAGTACTAAAATCAGAAGCCTCTCCTATTACTGAATGTTTTGCGGGCAATAAGGCATCATTCATGAACAAAATAACCCAAAAGGTAATGGGGTAGAATGGCCAGTTCCTTTCCCCCTCCATTGTATACATCGCTGTCTAGTAACATATTACACTAATCAGGCAATATATTTCTAGATCAGCACTAGACTCTGTCACTGCGGGGCTCCCTGACCACAATGGTCAGCACGTTGCAAGGTAACAGCAGAAACGTCACAGGACAAGTACGAAACAAAGGGCAGACACACAGACTCGTCAAAATAATACAAATCTTTACGCGAAGCACGAACCTCTTGACGGGAAAACGTACACGATAGCCACAGGACCATACCGGCGCGGTGGACTTATTGAATGACACATTAAACTGCAGATGGATGAATTAAGTCAAGTATCATTAAATCGCATACTAATTTATTTATTCATTGACGCATGTGTTCATCAGGTAACTTATTCATACATTCTACTCTTTCGTTATATCTATTAATATCAAAGACTCGTTTCATTAATGCCATTTATTTGATCCAATGCATTTATTCATACCATTATGTACAAACTCATGCACTTGCCTTCACTTTCCACTTAGCAAACCTCCTACTCTTGCGCACATCTACCCTCCTAATAACTCAGCCACTCTCACACTCGTCTACCTGCAAACCACACACTCTCGCTCCCATCCGCCAGCAAACCACACATCCTTGCATCTCACAGCACAACCATCTTCATGTTCACCATGGGCACTCAGCTTTCCAAACTGAAAATAAGTGAGATTTTGAAAGATGTTACGGGATATTCAGAATTTCAAAATGAAAATACGGACTATTTTGGAAATTATTGTGTAAATCACCTGAACGTAACATTATCAACGTTTTCCCCTTGTAGAGTGTAATGCTATGTTTAAAAGAAACCTAACTGCACTGAAAAATACGAGTACCGTATGTAGCCTATTTACGAAAAGACTCGGAACAACATGAGTATTTGCAACAGTAATGTCAATTAATGCCCATAGGCGCAAGCGCGCGCTTTAGAGGTCAGGAGAGCCTGAGCGCTTTACAGCGGAAAGGAAAGAGACAGACGAAAGAGGTAGTATATGCCGCTTGGACGAGCTATATACAGGGATGGCCAGCACTGATTCAATAGATAAATGCAAGAGAACTTATTAAAACTGTATCCATGGTAATTTTCACATTTGTCTGAGAAGTATAAGTGCATTATAAGAATGTAAGTTTTAATTTTAATGCTCATTTTTCACAAGTTTGATTTTTTTATTCAAAACAAATATTTTCTCAAATTTTTTTATAGAAAAGTGAAATTTTCAGATATACGTCTATTTATTTAGTAGACTTACAGAATGCCTTCGTAAATCTAATATACCGTAAATACGTATTAGGCCTACTGAAGATAGTGTATTGAAAATTTTGAAAATATTCGCATGGAAATTGTTTGTAAGGAAATGAATTAACAAAGCAACTACTGTTACATCATAAGCAAAAGATACGTGCCCATGTGTTGTAAAAATGTCAGCTCTATAGCTTCAGCACATTTCGAGAAAATAATTTTAATATTCTGATGATAGGAAGTTGCTCACCAATATCACCTTAAAAGCATAATGCAGTAACAGTTTTGTTGTGGAATATTAGTTACGCTTAAAACATATACAACACCTAGGTAACTTTGCTTTGTACTGTCATATTATTTTGTCATTTGTCCTTTTGTCATTTGTTTTTTTTTTCCTTCCCTTTTCCATTTTTAATTTGTAATTACACTTGTATCTGTTTTATCTCTTTTTTGTGTTGTATACAATGTTTTTTTATCTGTACTGTCTACTGTAATTGGGGCTTTACCCTGTTATGGCCATATATAGATAAATAAATAAATAAATAAATAAATAAATAAATAAATAAATAAATAAATAAATAAATAAATAAATAAATAAATAAATAAATAATTTTATTGATTACTTTTATAAGGCTAAAGATACCATCAATATCAATTCCAACTTATCATGTCATACTCAATCTCTTTTTTGGGGATATCACATTCCTTATGAATGATGTGTTTCATCCATTTAGAACAGTATAGTTGTACCACTATGGAATTTATGTGAATATTCCTTCTTAACTCTTTATTAAGTTATTAAGATTTAAAACACAACTAAAATATTAAGAAATTGGTATTAGTACTTTTGTTTTACAGACAATGAAACAGAATAAAAATAACGAAATCATATTCCACGTTCCGTCTGAAGTTTGTGCACCACTGTTTTCTTAATCCAACAGGCTGCTTATTCATATACACAACCCTTCCTCTTTCCATGCTTAGCGTTTGATGCCCGCACACGACGTAAAGGTCATAAAAATGCGCTTGCTTTGACATCACAGATTTACAATATGATTTCTATTCATTCTGTAATATCATTATCTTTGACAAATTTGAAGAAATCTTTACAATAAAGACTAGAATTCGTAACAACGTATAATTTTGCATTAATATGTAAGAAATATAAATATTTCTTAAATCTTTCCATTTATTATTCATAAGTGGAAACATAATCTCGGCGAGGGAATCAGATCCTGGAATACTCGTCACTTTCGCTACCCACGTTGGAATACATTAACACAAAAAAACCAATAAGCATTGCAAATCCACTCCTTATGAAGCAGTACTAACACCGCGCATTACAGAAGTAAGCAAGCTCACCAATCGGGAGAAAACTAAAAAGAAATTGAAATGCTTAATGCTAACGAATCGCAGGCATCGAGTGATGTGGAAATTTCAGCGAAAAAAAAAAAATAAATAAATAAATAAAAAGTTTTTAAACTTTTGTAAAAAAAAAAAAGAGAGAGAGAAAATATTTTTAAATACGCGAGAAGGAAGACAAAAGAAAATTTTTTGTAACATCCAGAAAACACGGGATATCTTGCAATTCTAAATTCACCAATCCTTTACACCAGCCGTGGCGAAAATGTGATCGTGCGCCGAGCCTCTGTGTAACCTGCAACGAGCATAGCACCTATGGAGGGAGACGGACACTCGAAGGGGAAGTGAAGCAACTGTCTGACTTATTAACGGATTTTCATTTTCCTTACGTCAAGCACTTAAATATAATTTTATACAGTACAAGACTACAAACTAATGTTTAGTACGTGTAACGAAGAAAGAAATGAACAATAAATGAACAATATCACAACCTAAAATTAACTGTCTTCAGAATATCTCTGCGACAGAGTTTCAAAATCAGGAATTATGTCACTTACTGCCAGTCGTAGTTGATCACGAAGGTATTTGTCTGTCAGTCGTGATCTAAATTTGGTTTTTACTATTTGCATTGTTGAAAATAATTTTTCACAAACGTAGGTTGTAGCGAACATGGCTTCAACAGAGCAAGCGAAAGAACGAAGCTTCGGATATTTGTTTTTTGGCAAAGATTTGAAAGTTCAACATCTGTCAAGTCCTTACATCTAGCTTTCATTTAACATCACATTGTAAATCTGTGAGTTAAATTGAAGATCTAACCGCATTATTCGTACATCTGCTGAAAAAGGGTCGACGTACAGAGATGATGATGATGATGATGATGATGATGATGATGATGATGGTGGTGGTGATGATGATGATGATAATAATAATAAAATAATAATAATAATAATAATAATAATAATAACAACAACAATAATAATAATCAAAGCTCGGAACTTGGGGACTTGTGTGGTGTGCATGAGTAAGGTTACAGGTACAACGTACACAAAGCTCACGCTGCAAGTGCTCAGGGACAGTCGTGTGTACTAAGAAAGTGGCCACAACTAATGACAGGAAGACGGACGAAGAAACTGTTATGTCGAAGCCAATGACATTCAGAGAATTAAAGGTAAACGGTCTGTTTGAGGAAATAGAAAATACGTGTTATTTCGAATGGGTATTATAGAAGTTTGAAAATACATTTTGTTTTAAATTTAAGATACAGAATTTCGTGGAGAATTCGGAGGAGATACATTATTTTTTTCCGAATGGAGAGTTTATATTTTGTAAGCTGTGCCACACACAAACTAGAGGCTGGAAACGAAATTCATTGAAAGGCATTGCAGTCCCTCAAATTGTAGAAAAGTCTGTCCATAGCCATGGATCGAAACGTAGAGGGGCTTGTCCTAATAGTGACACACTAATTGAAAACTACTTTCGAAAAAAATTTAGGATATACTTATCTTTCTCAGATACGAGATCAGCTAGCAACTGCTGAAAATCGAACAGAAAACAGTAACAGTGAAAACATTCAGTATTTTAAGTCTGCTACCGAAAAATATTCGAGTGTAGATAGTCATACACTGTAATAAAATGTACACAGCAGAACAGTAAATTTGATATATTTCTCATGTTTATTTTTATTACATATATGCTATGAAATTACGTGTTTCAACCTACCATAATATTATCAATATGTTGTTGCAGCCAGAAACCACTTTTGTAGCAGACCTGACAGTACCTCCGTGCTGGAAGCGGGAGTTTGTTGACATTGAAGTCCGGTCGCTTAGTCACGTGCAAAGACACAAGTCCGCAAGTTCCGAGCTTTGATAATAATACTTCACCTTTTAATGTTTCATGAGTGACATGTAGTATAATGCCGTTTTATGTTAGACAACCGTTTCCTCGTAATACTTGTGAACAAATCATACATTTAATATTCTCATCATATTGGCAGCAAAAAAATTCGTCCTCCCATGTTACTTGAAACTTTCGTTTTTGTAGAGGTACATGGTTTCGAGAGAGATATTGCGACGATACGCCACTCGCAGGTCAGAGACAAATACAAATGGAACGGAGTTTGATTCCAGTGAGTGAGAGGGTGGGAGTTGTGAGAGGTAGGAAGCAAGAGGAATGCAAAGCTATCACTGCGAGTCACAATGTGCTCACGAGTCACATTTTCGCCACGGCTGCTTTACACTCATTTCAGCTCTCATCTACTAAGCCAACCACCATCGCAACCATTCATGAAGCACTGTAATAATCTATTTAACCACTAACTGCTTCATCCACCCATTTGCTCATCCATCAATCCATCCATCCATCGAGCCAGCCACTCATCCATTTACCAATGCACCTGACCATCCACCAATCCATTCAACGAACCATCCCTCCATTCATCCATCAGTAAATTCCTTCGTTCAAAAACATTCACCCATACATCCATTGAATCGGTTATTTCAGAAACCACTGAAGCGCCAAGTTAGCCAATTGTTGGAAAATAAAAAAAGACTATTTGGCATCAGACTAAATGGTTTGACAGTGGTTTTAATATTTTTTTGCTGAAAATAGTACATATTTCAATACCTTTTATCTAAGGAAAATTATTTTGTCAGTTTGAACTTATTTGTAAAAAAATACGAATTTTTTTCACTTAACTGCTTTCTGCAATAAAAGAGTCGTGTAAACGTATTTTTATAAAATAATTCTCGAATTGTTGAGGATTTTGTTATAAAACTCATATTTTAAAGGAAATGTGTAATGTCTTTAGGGGTAGTATTTTCAATCAATAACTGACAAATTCCCCCTAATCTGTTATGTGAAATACCACGGATATTCATAAACACATTCTTGCAAACGTGTTTCAGTGGACCACCAGTCCTTAAATTATAATAAGTAAGAATGAAATCTTTTAAAAGTGCCTTCAAGAGGAAATTATGTCTCTTTTTTAAAAAGGCGTGGGTATTGTAACAAATAGAAAAAGAAAGGTTAAATGCAGTAGACACACAGTCTCTGTTCAGTCAATGCAGACATGGAGGGACGGACGGTTGTGAATGTGTGGATGCTAATATTCACTTACCACACAACGCTGGGCTCTGAAGTGTTCGTTGTTTCCGCTGTGTTCCGTAGTAAAAGGAGTAAGGGACATAGTGGCGTGTTGGCTATTGCAGTACACGTGTCATAAGTTTTATAATTAAAAATATCACATGTCAATTACTTATCAGCTTTTTAAAGGAAGGTTTTTGTTGTTCATGAATGTACCAGTCCACATAATACATCACAATACTAAATTAAAATGAGTTCAGTACTGAATTATGACGATAGTCAGTTTCGTGATACATCTCTGATTATTTATAACAAGTCTTTCTAAAATAAATTAAAACTTAAGGATCATTCACAACAAAAACTAAGACAAAGTTAGTATGTTAAACTAAACGAAAATAAATAATTAAGGAATATTGTTGTCATTCACAATAAAATCTTAAGTAGATAACAAACAATGAAAAAGTGTAACAGAAGACTAGCGGAATGGGTATGCGGTGGAACAGCTGGATTAAATTTGAGATATACGATATATTCTTTTAAATAAATGCATGTCATAGTCACGTTCATTCAATTTACAATTCTATTGTAATAAATGTTTTCCAGATATTTTCCCTCAGTTGTACTTCTTTATATCAATTATGTTATTTTTTCTCGTAGGACATTATGCTGTTGAAGTAAAATTATCAGCTTTTCGTCAAATGACGTCATTTTCTCAGACGCAGATTCTTCATCCGTGACTGGTTGTCAACTCTTGCTCTGGAGCTTGTTTTTTACGTATACGCTTAACTTCAGTAACCTCAACCAAAGTCTGAAACTTGAGAGTTTTTATTTTCAAGGGAATGAAAAAAAAACCTTAATGTTTAATTTAGCACTTCCTCATTCATGTTTAAATCACATTTCGCATTGCACTTACAAGTAAGAATGTCGGGCTTGGTTTTCTGAGGTACTTCCCTGCCAGAATAAGAACCATAGCCTTCTCCTTTTACCCTTGCATTGCTAATAATATTACGTTTGTGCGAGATCGTGCGTATTTGCTTGGTTTCCGCACAAAACCAACCCGTGGTAAGTCTAAAATTCCACATTTAGTATTCCCAACCTAACACACATAACAATTCCCCTATTCTTACCGCCTAAGTGACATATTGATTTTACTGCTTTAGGCTTTTAACATATTATTTTTAGAGACGTTCAATATAGTAATAATTATAAATTGGAAACTTACCACTTCAATTTCACCTAAATTGCACTGTTAATTATTGTTTTTAAATACTGTATTTGCAAAAATTAAGTAAACTCTACAACTCCACTAAAGTTACTGCATTTCGTGATGCATGTAACATTAAGGAAGCCGTTTGTTTTAAGTTCGCATTTATAGACTGGGGGAAAAAAAAGACAGACGTATATCACGGCTTGCTGGAGTATAGTAAACACAGAAAACATTTTAAAGCAACAATGTTGAAGATAGATATTTTTGTTTTCCAAAATTGCCGTCATTGAACAGAAACCAAGATGGAGATTTCATTGCAACTAATTAGAAATTCCTCTTTCAGTTATGTAATAAACGATCTTAGCACAAAATAATGTACGATACACGAGCGGTATGTTTTCTTTCAATTCTCGGAAATTAAAAAAGCTCAACTACGTTTCGCTTTTTCAAACTTCTCCTCGAACATGAAAACTTCAACATACCGCTCTTGTAACGCATATTACTATTATAAGTGTTTTCGTTTACCATTCCTCGTTCCCTTTTAGGTACAGGTTCGTCTTCTAAACTTCGAGACATTTTACTACGATATAGGTATAGGTGTTATTATTAAAAAACCGCTACACTAACCACAAAATAGCCTACTTTTTCAATCAATTAGTCACAAAACTATGAACCCTAAATGTACAAACAATTTACTGCAGGAACCAGCCAAGCGCTCTCGCTTGATTGGTTTCTGAAATAAGCGATTCAATTCATTCTTCCATCAATCCATTCATCCAAACCACAGTGCTGCATTGGAGTTAAATCGCTCGCTTGAACTCGGTCGAGTGTCGCACCCTCGAGTGAGATACGATCGGTCGTGATACGCTCGTAATAAATAGAAGCACAGGACAAGGTCATCTCACCGACATGTCTTATCTTGTAAGGAAGGCGACAGATAAGATACACATATGTTTTGCTCACACGGTAAAAATAAGGCTTTATTTTCTGCGTTTATGACAAACGTTTAATGGAACAGTCAATGGAACGTACCAAAACAGGAACATGAAGTTATAAATAAAATAGTATGAAAAACTTTGATATACAGTTATTATTGCTAATAAGTAATAATTATTCAATATTTGATTTACCACATATTATATAATATGATAGGTCCATACATAGTGTTCAGCCTATATACTGCGACAATGTAGAAACGTTTTACAAAATATTATTGATATAGCAGTAGATTAATAACAATATTAGTACAGAGATAACGTCACAGAAAATACAATAAAACGAATAATCATGCTGCACAACTGTTACAGATGCAAAGATTGATACACTAATTATTAGAGATTATTATTATTATTATTATTATTATTATTATTATTATTATTATTATTATTATTATTATTATTATTACTAGAAAACTTGATACAGTTCTTGCATTATCATGATTGTGTTCTCCGTTTATAATAATTATATTTTCCATCAGATGTGGCAAAAACAAAATCACTCCTGTGTGGAAAAAAAAACCATTTACCTACAACATTTATATTACATTTTAAAGCAAGTTTTGTAGTTGTACTATGGAGAGGTTAGTTAAACACGGCAAAGTTTTGAAATGATAAACATCTATGATGTTACTACACAGTTCATCACTGTAACAAGAACGAATGTCTAACGCTCGGCTTATACCGTTCGAGGATTTATCGCTCGTGATAATTTTACCCATCATGCATGTGCGCAAACTATCTGATTATGCTATGAACTACTTGGCGCTCGAGCAAAAACGTCCTATGCAGACTTCTGATCCAAATCTTCCAGCAATCCATTCACCCTTCCATTCACTCATCCATTCACCAATACACTCACCAATCCATCTAACTGCTCATCAATCCATTAATAAATCCATCCACCTACTCATCCATCTATCCATCCATCCACTTACCAATCAATCAATGAATCAATTGATGGATCGATGAGTCAATCAAGCAAGCCACTCATCCATTCATCTCATTTATTTTTCAGCATTTCTGTTTTCATTTAATGTATTTTCTTACTTATTTTCTCTTGGATCTCACTTTTGTTCCTCTTACGTTCCATATTTTCTTCGAGTTTATTTATTATTCATAAATTTATGCAAACGACACTTTCAATTGCAGAGATTAGATGGCTTCAGCGTCATCAAAGGACGGGATTCCGTTTGCGGACTAGAAGCGGTCATGTCCTGTTTTGATGCTGTCGGATCAGCATTACCCCGAGATACTGAAAGCCCTTTAAGTCGCGGGATGTAGATGTGAATCTATGCCAACACATGATGGATGCTGTTTTCTTGTTGATGCGGCAACATCTCCTTGCCCCTGGACGTGAAGCTTCTCTGACATCAATGGAACAACATCCTCAGCCTGGAGGCTGTGCTCTTTTCTTCCCCGTCGCTCTCTCTTTTTTATTAAATATCAATTTCTACCATTCTGATTCCTTTGCGCGAAGAATGCCGGGACGCGCGCCACGGCAGATGTGTACCGCTTGACTTGCTGCGCCGGCTTTGTGGATTGAGAGGGGGTAGCAACAGCAAGTGAGGGCGTTACATTGCCGCGACCCGGCAGCCGAAACACCAGATGTGCAAAAAGTAGATTCTCTCCTAGGAGGAGGAGATCGTTTCGGTTGCTGTCATATTAATAAAGACAATGCTCGTGTTTTGACACTTTAGAAACATACTTAACGCTTGTTGAATTGGAAAATAATTGGTTACTTTCGAAACACTGCGACTGTTACTAAAGCAGGAGTATTTTCAGCTGTAACTTTAACGAAATCGTGTTAGATGTGCCACAGAAATGTGAAAATTTACTGTAACATCTTTCCATACGGAATTTAAGTAAGTGAAGGGTTTTTTTTTTTTTTTAATATTCTTGACGAGGTGACCGTGCTAGTGAACTGTGATTTTATTTCACCTCTTTACAGGAATTAGGAAGGAACGAAACAAAGGAGTTGAAATAAAGTTTGTTACTCAATTAGCTGTAATTGTTCATACGATGAAAGAGTAATGGAACGGAGAAAAATTCTCTCCGGCGCCGGGATTTGAACTCGGGTTTTCAGCTCTACGTGCTGATGCTTTATCCACTAAGCCACACCGGATACAACTCCGACGCCGGTCAGAATCGTCTCAGATTAAGCTCCAACTCTTGGGTTCCCTCTAGTGGCCGCCTTCTGCACTACGTCATAGATGTCTATGAACGCAGGACCGAAGTCCACACATGTGCTGAGGTGCACTCGATATGAGTGACTAGTTGGCCGGGATCCGACGGAATAAGCGCCGTCTTAAATCACGAAGTGATTTACGCATATCATATATATTATTTTAATGTACCGAAGTACATATGATATTTCCATGCAGATATTCTGCGTCATCATACGATGAAAGAGTAATGGAACGGAGAAAAATTCTCTCCGGCGCCGGGATTTGAACCCGGGTTTTCAGCTCTACGTGCTGATGCTTTATTCACTAAGCCACACCGGATACAACTCCGACGCCGGTCAGAATCGTCTCAGATTAAGCTCCAACTCTTGGGTTCCCTCTAGTGGCCGCCCTCTGCACTACGTCATAGATGTCTATGAACGCAGGACCGAAGTTCACACATGTGCTGAGGTGCACTCGATATGAGTGACTAGTTGGCCGGGATCCGACGGAATAAGCGCCGTCTTAAATCACATCCATGGAAATATCATATGTACTTCGGTACATTAAAATAATATATATGTAATTGTTCAATTATTAATTCAATTTCAGAGGTAAAATATTTATGAATCATTAGAGGGTGAAGAAAGAATGATGCTGTAACTGATTACAAAGAAGAAAAGGAATTGGCTGGGTCATTGGTTGAGAAGAAACTCCCTTCTGAAGGATGCACTGGAAGGAATGGTGAACGGGAGAAGAGTTCGGGTCAGAAAAAGATATCAGATGATAGACGACATTAAAATTTATTGGTAATATGAAGAGAGAAAAAGGAAGGCAGAATATAGAAAAGGCTGGAGAAAGCTGGGTTTTCAGTGAAAGACCTGCCCTTGGGCAGAACACTGAATGAATGTTCATAAGCGTCTGAAATGGGACAAACAAAAAAAGATTCTCTCCTAGGCGAAGGACATCGTTTCGGTTGCTGTTATAGGCTATTAATAAAGACAATGCGCGTGTTTAGGTACTTTAGAAACATACCGTAGAAGTGGGTAAAGTCAATCAGTGGGTGTATAATCGATCATTTGCGATTTTTATTGAAAATTATATATTTTCTCAGTTACTTGTTAAAATTTTGTTATGCTGACTTCATTGCCTTACATTGCAAATGTAAGCGAGAGGGATAACAAAAAGCCTGCGAATGCCAACAATGGGAACACTGTGTAATTACCGTTGAAGTAAAAATGGTTATTCTCAACTTTTTCTCTTAAATGAAAACAAAGTCTTATAAACTATAAATTATCGTCAGCAGTGAAAGGAGACAGGAAGTATACGTAAGTACTTTTCGTTGAGATTGTATCCTGAAATAATAGTTTTGCAGTTCGTAAATGTTGGTATTGAAACTTATTATTTTAAGAAAACTTGTACCTTTGTAGGGTTAAGTCGATCATGCCATCGACCTACTCGAAGCAGATAGGACCAGCAGGAAGAATAAATTGTTCACCGAAATACCTCCAACTAACACTTATAAACAGAAAAGTGTCATAGTATAGCTTATATTGATGGGATAGTGGGGAAAGAGGAAGACGAAATTATGGTGAATTTCTTGCGTAAGAGAAGCACTGCCAAAGGAACATATTTTGTACACCCCTCTGTACCTGACGATGGGAACAATGTAGGTTCTAAAGTGACATTAGGTGGGGAAGATTTCAAATAACATCTGATATAAACCAAAGCAATATTGAAATTCATTTTAGATTATAATTGAAGTGTGGTATTTCATTGTAAATTCTGAATTCTTAAATCTTTGTTTGTTGGTATGTGAAGTATTAAACTGTGTTTTTATGTTTTATAAGTTGGCATTCATAGTCAAGTTTGTACAGTGGAGACCTATAGGCCTAATTATATCGAATAGTATGATCACAGTAACAAAAGATACACTATATAATGCTATAGGCATTTTATTGTAGATTATTATTGTTTTTTACACCCCTTATAACAAATAAAATACATGTAATACACTTAATTTGCTTTTTTAAAGACATAAACAGTGATCGACTTTACTCCGCAATATTTTAAAATCGACCTTAAACTAAAAATTCAATGGTGATCGACTTTGCCCTATTTAAGCAGGTAACTTCGATCAAAAGTCTAATAAAAAAATCAGTTTTTTTATAGATTGTAATTCAATTCTTGTAACATGCCTTCATAAGTGAAGGATATGATGACAAAATGCTATTTTGTGAGGAACTTCGCTCCATTGCATAACCTCAATATCATTACAAAATTGCAAAATTTTGATCGACTTTACCCTCTTCTACGGTATTAACACTTGTTGAATTGGAAAACAATTGGTTACTTTCGAAACACTGCGACTGTTACTAAAGCAGGAGTATTTTCAGCTGCAACTCTAACGAAATCGTGTTAGATGTGTCAGAGAAATGTGAAAATTTACTGTAACACCTTTCCATGCGGAATTTAAATAAGTGAAGTGTTTTTTTAATATTCTTGACGAGGTGACCGTGCTAGTGAACTGTGATTTTGTTTCACCTCTTTACAGGAATTAGGAAGGAACGAAACAAAGGAGCTGAAATAAAGGTTGTTACCCACTTAGATGTAATTGTCCAGTTATTAATTAAATTTCAGAGGTTAAATATTTATGAACCATTAGAGGGTGAAGAAATAATGATGCTGAAACTGATTAGAAAGAGGAAAAGGAATTGGCTGGGTCACTGGTTGAGAAGAAACTGAAGGATACACTGGAAGGTATGGTGAACGAGAGAAGAGTTCGGGTCAGAAAAAGATGTCATATGAAGAGAGAAAAAGGAAGG